>NC_056737.1:952697418-952699918 GCF_019279795.1 Protopterus annectens
TATGAAGCTGGAAATTGATGGTGTAATGATGAATGTTGTTAGTGCATATGCTCCACAAGTTGGGTGTGCAATGGATGAGAAAGAAAAATTTTGGAGTGAATTGGATGAAGTGGTGATGACTGTACCCAAAGGTGAGAGAGTGGTGATTGGAGCAGATTTCAATGGGCATGTTGGTGAAGGGAACAGAGGGGATGAGAAAGTGATGGGTAGGTATGGTGTTAAACAAAGGAATGCAGAAGGTCAGATGGTAGTGGATTTTGCGAAAAGGATGGACATGGCTGTGGTGAATACGTATTTTAACTAGAGGGAGGAGCATAGGGTGACATACAAGAGTGGAGGAAGATGCACACAGGCGGATTATATCTTATGTAGGAGGGCCAGTTTGAAGGAGATTGGAGACAGTAAAGTGGTGACTGGAGAAAGTGTAGTTAGGCAGCATAAGATAGTGGTTTGTAGGATGACGTTGGTTATCAAGAAGAGGAGGAGGAGTGTAAGGGCAGCACCAAGGATAAAGTGGTGGAAATTGAAAAAGGGTAATTGTGAGGTGGAGTTCAGGGATGAGTTAAGGCAGGCACTGGGTGGCAGTGAAGAGTTACCAAATAGCTGGGTAACTACAGCAGATCTAGTAAGGGAGACGGCTAGAAAGGTGCTTGGTATCACATCTGGACAGAGGAAGGAAGACAAGGAGACATGGTGGTGGAATGAAGAAGTGCAGGAGAGTATACAGAGAAAGAGGTTGGCAAAGAAGAAGTGGGATTGTCAGAGAGATGAAGAAAGTAGACAGGAGTATAAGGAGATGAGGTGCATGGCAAAGAGAGAGGTGGTGAAGGCTAAGAATGAGGCATATGAAGAGTTGTATGAAAGGATGGACAATAAGGAGGGAGAAAAGGACCTGTACCGATTGGCTAGACAGAGGGACCGAGCTAGGAAAGATGTGCAGCAGGTAAAGGTGATAAAGGATAATGAGGGAAACATACTCACAAGCGAGGAGAGTGTGTTGAGGAGATGGAAAGAGTACTTTGAGTAGTTGATGAATGAAGAGAATGAGAGGGAGAGAAGGTTGGATGATGTAGGGATAGTGAATCATGAAGTACAATGGATTAGCAAGGAGGAAGTAAGGATAGCTATGAAGAGAATGAAGAATGGAAAGGCTGTTGGCCCAGATGACATACCTGTGGAAGCATGGAGGTGTTTAGGTGAAATGGCAGTGGAGTTTTTAACCAGATTGTTTAATGAAATCTTGGAAAATGAGAGGATGCCTGAGGAATGGAGAAAACATGTTTTAGTACCGATTTTTAAGAATAAGGGTGATGTGCAGAGCTGTAGTAACTACAGAGGGATTAAATTGATCATTCACAGCATGAAGTTGTGGGAAAGAGTAGTGGAAGCAAGGTTAAGAAGGGGCATGATGATTAGTGATCAGCAGTATGGTTTCATGCCAGGAAAGAGCACTACAGATGCGATCTTTTCTCTGAGAGAGTTGATGGAGAAGTACAGAGAATGTCGGAAGGAGTTGCATTGTGTTTTTGTAGACTTAGAGAAAGCATATGACAGGGTGCCTAGAGAGGAGTTGTGGTATTGTATGAGGAAGGCAGGCGTGTCAGAAAAGTATGTAAGAGTGGTACAGGATATGTACGTGGGTAGTGTGACAGCGGTGTGGTCTGCGGTGGGAGTGACGGATGCGTTTAAGGTGAAGGTGGGGTTACATCAAGGATCAGCTCTGAGCCCTTTCTTATTTGCAATGGTGATGGACAGGTTGACAGACGAGATCAGACAGGAGTCCCTGTGGACTATGATGTTTGCAGATGACATTGTGATCTGTAGTGAGAGTAGGGAACAGGAGGAGGAGACCCTTGAGAGATGGAGATATGCTCTAGAGAGAAGGGGAATGAAGGTCAGCAGGACTAAGACAGCATATATGTGTGTGAATGAGAGGGAGGATTGAGGAATGGTGAGGATGCAAGGAGTAGAGGTGGCGAAGGTGGATGAGTTTAAATACTTGGGGGTCAATAGTTCAGAGTAATGGTGAGTGTGGAAGAGAGGTGAAGAAGAGAGTACAGGCAGGATGGAGTGGGTGGAGAAGAGTGTCAGGAGTGATTTGTGACAGATGAGTACCTGTAAGAGTGAAAGGGAAGGTCTACAAGAGGGTAGTGAGACCAGCTATGTTATATGGGTTGGAGACAGTGGCACTGACAAAAAGGCAGGATTTTGAGCTGGATGTGGCAGAATTAAAGATGTTAAGATTTGCACTGGGTGTGACGAGGGTGGACAGGATTAGGAATAAGTATATTAGAGGGTCAGCCCAGGTTGGAAGGTTTGGAGACAAAGCCAGAGAGGCACGATTACGTTGGTTTGGACATGTGCTGAGGAGGGATGCCGAGTATATTGGGAAAAAGATGCTAAGGATGAAGCTACCAGGTAACAGGAAAAGAGGAAGGCCTAAGATAAGGTTTATGGATGTGGTGAGAGAGGGCATGCAGGTGGTTGATGTGACAGACCA
>NC_056737.1:952702418-952720852 GCF_019279795.1 Protopterus annectens
TCCCTTTCTACTGGCTGTGGGTGTGTTGCCCTGCAATGTCTGACGTCTCTGCATACAGGTCCTATAGGATTGCCACCTTTCCAAATGGCCAGAGTGGGACATGTTCTGTAAAAATGTCAGAAATTCCAGGACAAAACATACCTACAGCCGTGCATAGTACAGGATTATACTTATTTGCACAAATAAAAGCTTAATCTAGTTGCATTTGAATTGCTTATGCTACTTCACATAACATATAGAAGTGTCATATATAAAATAAATGTTTTATGCAATTATTAATGAAACGTAGAATCTAATAATGTCCTGTAATCTGGACATTTGCTATGTCTTGATCATTTTCTCAGTGTTCCTTGCAAAATGGGACAGGTGGTAACCCTAAAGTCCCAACTTGGCCAATTGAAAAGGTGGCAAACCTATAATAGGTATGCGGTAGCATGACTCGCCCAATGGATGTGGCTCCCACAACCCAACTACATGTCTGTATTGCAGAGTCTCAGTTCCCATGTATCAGCTAGATGGGAGCAGAGTGTATGTGGAACACACATATATGATTAATTCACTGGACAGGCTGCTGATTCTGTACAGTCGAACGCCATGCCGTTGCCTAATGGGCAGCCATTACTGATACTGTAGTCAGGTGCGGCCTTAGGACAACTGGTGCCCTAGGCAGAGGGCACAACGGCACCCCCCAACCACACCACCCAGTGCCCCCATCCTGGTCAACCTACACCAAATAAATACTGGTAAAGTGCTTCCTCTAAAGCGGTGCCCTAGGCGGCTGCTTAGTTGGCCTATGCCTAAGGCTGACTATGACTGTAGTATAGATAGGTATCACAAGGTGGGAGCAGATTGTAAGAGGAACACACAAATATGAATGATTCACCGGACAGGCCGCTGAATCCATACAGTCGAATGCCATGCCATTGCCTAATGGGCAGCCATTCCCGATACTGTAGTCAGGAGTGGCCTTAAGTAAACTGGTGCCCTAGGCAGAGGGCACCACACCACCCATGGCCCCATCCTGGTCTACCTATACCAAATAAATACTGTTAAAGTGCCCCCAATAAAGTGGTGCCCTAGGCGGCCAGTTAGTTGGCCTATGCCTAAGGCCGGCTATGACAGTAGTCATATAGTCAGATGTGATAGGCATCACAATGTGGGAGCAGATTGTAAGAGGAACACACAAATATGAATGACTCACCAGACAGGCCGCTTATTCTGTACAGTCGAATGCCATGCCATTGCCTAATAGGCAGCCATTCCCGATACTGCATTCATGTATTCCAATGTAATAGGCATCACAAGGTGGGAGCACATTGTATGAGGTACACACAAATATGATTGTGTCACAGGACAGGCTGCTGATTCCGTACAGTCGAATGCAATGCCGTCGCCTAATGGGCAGCCAATCCCAATACTGTAGTCATGTAGTCCAATGTAATAGGTATCACAAGGTAATACTGGGGTCCTCGCCCACACCCAGGGGTGTGAGTGACAGATGCAAGCACCAATGTCTGTGCATTAGCAAGTGTGGGAGAGAGCGGGTGTAAGCATGTTTGGCTACCATTATGCGAGTATTGCACTGGTTAAGCAATGTAGAGGCTAACTGAGCATATGAGACTATAACCAGAGGTCATCTGTGCCTAACACCGTGCAAACCCACGCACACCTGCTCCCAACTGCTTTAATGTGACTTACTCCCTCCGTATCCAATGGGCTTGTTCTGCCCTGCAACCAACTAAATGTCCTTCGCAAATGTCAGAACCAGGACCCTGCGCACACAGCTAATGTGTATTACCAATACACCATGGCAGATATACAGACAACGGACAGTACCACAAACATATCATACAGCGCAGTCATTCAACAGTACAGGAATGTATCCTATCATGTAGATGTACATGTGAGTGTTTATGTCCAGCATATAGGTACATACATATATAGAGATGTATCAGGAACATACCATGTGGCAACAAAGCATTACAAATGAATGAAATGGGAAACGCCAGCGATGCCTTTATTATGTAGTGGTGTTGCTCTATGTGATCACAAGACTCCCTCAGACAGACATGTGTCAGTCATACACACAATTAGTTGTACATTGGCCGTATACATCACTCTGTGCATGTAATGTACATTAACACAATAGTACCTGTCCAAGCATTATGTGTGAATAGTACTCTTGCAAGGTATTGTGTGGAACATCATCATCATGATAAAGGTAAATGGGGTAACCATAGAGGGACCAGTAGTGTTTTGTGTACAATGGGGTTGTCCTCCTCACGTGTACCTGGGCCATGTAGGAGTGATGTGCATACCAGGATCGTGCGCCTGAGGGACAGGGGTGTGGATAACAGTAGTATGTTATGATGCATATTACAAGAGTTTAATGTGTCCAGTGGGCATGTGCGTGTAATGGACAGCTATGTATAGGGCAGATGGTGTCCTAGGAGCCAAATGGCCTTATGTGTCCGTAGGTGAGGGTCAGATTTGGGGAAGGAGTGTAGGCATGGCTGTGTAGGTAGGAGCACAGAAAAGACAGCATACAGGGTTGGTATATGACACATGTGAGGGGGATACACCCTGGACGGGGATGGGTCTTCGGCATTCAAAAGCCCATGGGAACAGTGGGATGGAGGTCCCCAGCCATGGGCAACTGCCACTGCACCTACACAGTTGCAAAGGAGGCAGTGCTGGGGGCTGTCCAGGAGGGGCAGCATCACTCTGTAAATGTGACAGTCTGCCCTTGAACTGGCGTATCTGGCTTCGTAACCCCTTAGGGAGCCACCAACGCAACACGTCCGGGACCGCACAACAGCAGATATGTATTTGTCTGGTCCCACTCCCAAGAGGGACATACTCCATCCTCAGTGGTGGTACCACTAGAAGGTGGTGCAGAGCCAGCAGAGGTTGATATCTATGGCAGGGCCCCAGATGTGCTAGTGCCCAGTGCCATGGTCAGCTGAAGTGGGACAGAAGGTTCTCCTGAGAACTTCCAACCGATTCAGCCTATGGTGTTGCGTTATAAACCCACATATGGCTTAGTGATAGACAGCAGCATACAGGATTACCTACAGCAGTATGCATAGATATCACCAGCAACCCAACACAACAGATGATATACATCTGCAGAGGGAGCACAACACATGCATATATACCACATGCCAACTGTACAATGTGTAGTAGACATGGGTCCGCAGCTATGAACAGTTGCCCATCATTGGTATGTCACTGGAAATCCCACACAGTGTCAGTCATACCACTGTCTCATGTGACACATGTCCAGTCGGGGATGCGATGGCAGTAACACATCCCTACCATCATGTACTGTCAGCAATCCTCACACCATGCTTCTGCTGTGCACAGAAATGTGTTCAGTGTGTAACACAGAAAACAAAATGTTGCGCACACTGACCAGTTCACAGATGGCCCTACAGATGGGGGTCCCTCATGAACAGATTACTGTCATGTCTGTATTATAACATGCAGAATAGCCATTACCACACACATGTTAAACAGGCAGTAGTCTCAATGCAGCATAGCTACACTTACATGCTGTAGTTGTGTGACACATCATCCTCCTGTCTTTAGGCTATTTCCCACTGTGGAAAATGATTGAGGTACATCCAGATATCATCTGTGATGCCATGTCAGAGCACCACATCCAGATACCACTCACAGTGACTGTCATGGCCAGATAATAACATGTTTCCCTAGATAGTGTACTGTGTTTATCATGCGGATGGCTATGGGAACACCATCACAGCTGTAATGCATGCAATCAGCTAGAGGAGGACTGCAATAGGTGCAGAGGCCATCACCTGACCATTTCCATCTCTTACAATACCATGCTGCTGTGCAAGTGTACACCTTCACATCCACCAGAGAGTGTGTGCGGGACAGGCAATGTACACCAGGGAAGGGCTTGGAGACTTAACCATAAGCATCATCTGCCAAACACCGAATAGCACAGGGGCAAACCCCCGACTACTCATTACTATTACATGTGCATGACGTTACCACATGTGCCACAAAGGCGACATGTTGATGTGCTGTAAGAACATGTGTGTAGGTGAGTGAGTGCTATCTGCAACAGATATAGTAGACATACATTTGGTGTGGCACACGTCAGTCCATGTGAACAAATGCCATTGTCACCACAACCACACTCTCTAAAGGACATGCATTGACACCTTTTCCAGGGCCACAAATACACAACGTACCTACTTAGTTTGTCACACTGCAGTAATGCACAGGACCACATGCACCACAGGGGATATCTGGAGGTTCTATGGGCTAGGGCATGTGAAAGTGCTTGACAACTGTTGGTATGCCAACGAGGTTTATACTGGGAGTGACTGTGGTTGGGAGCATCACAACCCACATGCAGACACAGGGTGCCAGTACTGGAATGCAGGTATGCATTGCTCCATGGGTGTGCAGTGTTTGGCTGTACAAGATGGTTGTACAAAGCTGGGTGAGGGTTGATCCTTGCCATCGTGTCACCTGATAATGGTGTGCAGTGGTGTAGTGTCTGCAATGTCCCACACAAATGGGTGCTGCATTATCTGGCCTGACATCCTGGTTACCAATGTGTAGGGCCATAGCTTTGCAATGCATGCCATGTCTGTGTTTGATAGTCCTTCACATGGACATTGCCTGGGATGTGCATGTCCCACAATACTGTACAGTGACATGTACAGGTGTACCTGGTTTGGCAGACACATGTAGTGTGCACAGCCTGTTATACCCCGATATGCCAATACTGGCCTGGTGTGGCAAAACCTGCTTATAGTGAGCAGGTCAGCCCTGCACCTGCATGGATGGTATGATACAGGTATTCTGTGGTGTCAGTGGCATGGGTCCATACAGGGCACATGTTTACAGCATTGTCGGCCTTAGTGGATCACATTTGATGGCACCACATATGTTGCAGGCATTCAGTGTGGAACATAGTGAAGGCACATTGTCCGCATATATGTGCCTATTGTACTGCTGTACAGGGTGCCATGTCCTCTGCAGGCCACTGCATTCACACCATGTCTACTATCTGTCTTCAATGTGCATGTTACTAGCAACATAGTGGGATATCCTAGGCAAGGTTGTATGTGCATGGCACATGGGTGCGGGACATATACCGGGTACTAGTAGGGCTGCATACTTAGTTCACCAGGCCTTTTGCCAGATGTATGGGTATGGCTTGCCAACACAGTGCCATGGCTGACTGACAGCTGTACTCCTCGTGAGGTGGCCAATGTGTCATAAGACTGATACCATATAGGAAAACTACAAAACCTGCTCCCAAACATGTCCAATGGTAAAACAATCATGGCCACCTCTACACAGGCTCTGACAGACAAACACACACTTGCCATGTTCTGTATACAAACCCCTACCATATCACACGCTTTTAGGGCACACGCTACGGTGAATACTACAAAGCACTGTACTTGTCTCATGCAGGCAGACACACACACACACACACACACACACACACACACACACACACACACACACACACACACGCACACACACACACACACACACACACACACACACACACACTTGGCATGTCTGGGATTAGAACACTGACCTAACTATTTTACTACACTACAGCATTACGCAGTCACAGAACATGCTACTGAGATTACTGGAACACAGCACTCCCAGAGGTGTATTTGTAGATGGTTGACATCATCAGCCTTGCTAATGGTGGGTATAAGAAATTTATGGAGTGTGAGCAGTATAAAGGTATTACTCAGTCCTCAGGCAAACAGGGAGACACACATACACACACACACACACACACACACACACACACACACACACACACACACACACACACACACACACACACACACACCAAGTGTGGGACTAGAACACTGACCTAACTACTTTATTACATTACAGCATTACGCAGTTACAGAATGCGCTACTGAGATTACTGGGACACAGCACTCCCAGAGGTATATTTGTAGATGGGTGATATCATCGGCCTTGCTAACTGTGGGTATAAGAAATGTATGGAGTATGAGTGGTATAAAAGCATTACTCAGTCCTCAGGTAAATGGACACACACACACACACAGCAAGTGTGGTACTAGAACACCAACCTAACTACTTTGTTAAACTGCAACATTACGCAGTTACAGAACACACTACCGAGATTACTGGGGCACAGCACTCCCAGAGGTGTATTTGTAAATGGGTGACATCATCGGCCTTGCTAACAGTGGGTATAAGAAATGTATGGAGTGTGAGCAGTATAAAAGCATGACTCAGTCCTCAGGCAAATGGACACACACACACACACACACACACACACACACACACACACACACACACACACACGGCAAGTGGGGGACTAGAACACCGACCTAACTACTTTATTATACTACTGCATTACACAGTTACAGAATGCGCTAACAAGATTACTGGGACATAGCACTCCCAGAGGTGTATTTGTAGATGGGTGACATAATTGGCCTTGCTAACGGTGGGTATAAGAAATGTATGGAATGCGGGCAGTCTAAAAGCAATTTACTGTCCTCTGGCAAAGGGGGACAGATACACACACACACACACACACACACACACACACACACACACACACACACACACACACACACACACACACGCCAGTGGCGGGAACAGAACACCTGCCTATTTACAGATTACTATTACAATACTACATACTTACAAATCGCGCAACACAGACTACACATTTCAAGGCTGTCATTATGACCTTCTGGGAATGTGGACATCAATAGGGATGCTGGCAATTAAGATGTACATACCTGTGAACCTGTGTGTTTAAAGTAGGAATCCATCCTGACCTGGAGTATGCCCATATGTGGAATGGACAACTACTACCACTATACAGGGTTACAATGGCCATGCCCATACACAGAGGCACATAACCGATACAAGGTGTCACTGGGCATGCTCACACACTTAGCACAGGGCTGTTCGGAATGCACTATGTGTCCATCTACACAAGGATATACTGGGCATGCTCATACACTTAGTAGCACAGGGGGCATGCTCACACAGTAGCTCAGGGCTGGTTGGAATGCACTACTATGTGTCCATCTACACAAGGATATACTGGGTATGCTCATACTCCTAACAGCACAGGGCTGACTGGGATGCACTCTAAGGTTAAACACGGAAGGCAAAAGTGGCCATGCTATTACAAGTAGATATAAAGAACACATTGTAATGGGCTCTGGTGTTAGTAGTTGTCATTGTTAGCAGGAACACTGCTCTACATATATTTGACACCGGTCTTTTACACAACATCTGCTGTCATTCTGGGATGACATGGCTGACAGTAGGCAGGCCTTTGTCACATATCACATTCATCCATAATTCAAGGGAGTGGGGATATTACCCAAGTCACATCCGTCCACACAGTTCCATTCTAAGGCAAATATCATAAACACAGGTTAACTCCCATACACCTACAGGACAACTGCATTGTTTTCTTATGCTAACCAGTGCTAGATGTGTAGCGTCCATATTCACAGCTGGTCACTGTAGATCCAACAAAGGGGAGTACTGACGTCTGTGCAGTGAGAAACACCTGGCTGATGTCTCTCTAGTGCACAATAGCACTACCACCATATACCTCAGAACCTAGCACTACCACCATATACCTCAGAACCAGACATGTGGGCCATAACACAGGTATGGACCACTCCAGGTGGTGTACCCACATACATAAAGGCCACTCACATGTACTGACCACTCCCCCCATGAAAGGCATCACAGATGAGTCATGTGCAGGACACAGTGTCACATGCTGAATTCTAGGATGTAAACCTCAGACACCACCATGCCCTCGGACCACCAACACGCATCCATACATGTTGTATGACATAGAAGAGTACACCACCATGTGACCCTTGACCTGTGTACTGTACTAGGCTCTACATCAACTGTAGAGAGTACACATATACTGACACAGTTGCATCATGTGTTATGCAATGCAATGATACCACTGTCTGTGACCAGGTCAGTTGTACACATACCAAGGGCCCTCGGTACTTTCCACCATTAGCAAATGACTGTTGCTCTACACCAGTACACACCCACATGTATGGATATGACATACATGTACCTGCCCTGGGTATGCACATGCAACACACACACACACACACACACACACACACACACACACACACACACACACACACACAAAACATACATGTAAATAGCATAGCTGTTGTTGTCCTTTGTGCAAACAGGTGGCTAAAGCCATTACACACATGAACATGGAATGTAGGTCCATGGCTGCTGAATGCTAGCAGTACATAAGGTGTGATATCAATGTTGACAGAGGTAACATTCCCTCTGAACTGGTCACCCATTACACCCATTATATCATACTACAGTTCATGTGTCATGTATGTCATTACACATGTCCACCAATTGCAATGCCTACAAACATGCCCAAATGTCAGGATTGTACTACCTACACACCTGTACACTTAGTGTTGTGTGTTCAGATAACATGCGTGTGCAGTTGCTGATGTATGCAGGTGACGTGTATCCTAGTACATCATGCAGTTGCAATGCAGCCTCAACATTGCAAGCTGTATATGGTGATATGCTGAATGTACAGAAAGATGTACCTCAGGTATGGACAGATGTGTGGAAATAACTAAGTGGGGGGGCATCTTTGCAGATGGATGTTTGCTGTGGACAGCTCAGAGGTGTGTCAAAGCGGTCCTACAATACCCTGTGTAACCTGTAAGCAATGGTTTTGTTAATTGAAGGACATAACACACAAATTAGACAGTGGTCAGGGTGACAGCGAATGTAAATCACTTGACACCTGTTAATAGTTAAGATGTCCCATGTGCATATATCAGCACTGTTGCCACAGGAAGCATCAGTACAGTTTGTAATGCATGCAATACTGCTGTACATCTGACATACATAATGAGCTAGGTAGGTCTGAGATTCACAGTACTGGCATGTGTGGTTGCATGTGTGTCCATATATGTCACGTATTGTGAGGAATACATCTCAATTGTTACTCACTCTCCTGTACACTAGTGTACACATCTGAATAGACTGCAATGTAGAAAGCAGGACATAGGCAGAGGCATGTATCTCACACATGTGAGGTATCTGTATGTTCATGACATAGGTGTATTAAATACTGAATGCCACAGTGTGTGTATGTAGGGCTGACTGGTCCCTGGGGTGAGGATGTATGTTACCATACTGAACTGATAAGACCCCTCCCACCATCCAGGTGATGCATTCTACTATCCATGTTGATGTCCCCGATCTTAGGCTGTACTGACTACCTGTACATGTGCATTCTCTGTGGTGCTTCATGTAGGTGCACAGTACTGTAATGATGATTTGCACATAGGCATGGGTCCTCACCTCACCATTAACAACTGTGTGCGAGTGTGTGTTACTGTGTCGGTGAATCTGTGAGTGTGTGGGTGTGTTACTGTGTCACTGAATACATGTGTGTCAATACCTGAGTGTGTCGGTGCAGTTATGTGTTGGCATCCTGACATGGGAATGTGTATTACTGATTCCCAATGAGGCATCACACTTCCCACTGGCCTCTACCCTTGTAATTAGCTAGACCACTCCATGTAACTGTACCTGTGATGTCCCCTTTATGGATGTCACGTCTGTGGCCACAGTAACTTAATACACAGCTATCATGCTCTTGGATTGGTAGACGTGTTTGTAACATGGGACATTCTCACTGGTATGTGGCAGCTACATGGTGCATGCTGCTATATTCATACATACCTATGAGTAGTCCATATTGACATATGGGACACTAACTGCAAACACTGACATCCACTGGCATGTGCAATTAGACCTGCAGGAGGACAGCAGAACATCATGACCAACATGCAGTTACTGTTGTTACACAAGACACATACGGTTAACAGTATTGTACACCTGTACTACATGGTATATCTGCTGCCTGTCAACAGTCTTCAACAATTGTAAACTACACTTATCTTCTTAGTCTGTTCACCCTGTGCATCAGACCATATGAGCATGTCCCTGCACTGATGGTGTGGATGTCAGGGATGTGGCACAGGCATCATCATATGCACAGGGTGTTAATGTTTTCCAGAGGCCTAGGCTGCACCATTGGATGACATCATGTGTGTGGGTTTTGGCCTTTGATCTAATTGGGCATGTGTGGATGTTATGCATGTGTGTGCTGCAGTGCCCTACATATGTTTCCAGTGTGTGCGTGTATGTATGCACACAGTTCAGCCATGTGTCTGGTCTACATAGGGGTATTATTGACAGCTGCAGACTGTACAGGTGAGGTTTTACAGTTCACGGTGTCTGGCCACGGACATGTGACCTGTGCCAGCCAGGGGCTGCATGGGCACTACCAGGCAGAGGTGCAGATTGGGTACTGTCTGATGTCACTTGTCCACTGGAACCATGTCCCTGTTGGGACCATCCCTGGCCATGTGCACATGGCCTGCTGTGTTGTGGTGTGGACAGCACAGCACCAGATGCACTGCTGCTGCTACTGCCACTATGGGAGTGGACATGTGAGGTAGCTCGTACACGTAGACCTGGCACAGGTGATGTAGCAGGCCTACATCCATGTGCCTGATTCCTCACTCCTACCAGATGTTCCAACACAGACAGCTCACACTCGCGGATTGTCATGCCACGGTCAACGACTCCAACCATCTCACCCAACCGTCTAACCAAAGCTTCAGCAATCTGCTGTTGAGCATATACCATTGCCTGGATGTTGTTGTTTAAAGAATGGACAGCAGCCCTCTGTAGCCTCTGATCTTCTCTGTTGCACCATTCAGCATGTGCCTGTGCCTCCATTACAGCCTGAAAGATGCTTCTGGTGACACCAGCTGCTGCGCTCTGTCTTGCAGGATCATGTTGGCCAGAGGTCCTCCTACGAGCAGCACTGGCCATGTGCCTGTGTGGGGCACCGCCAGTCATTTGCCTGACACCATGGTGTGCAGGCACACCTTCCATAGCCCCCACACTTTCCTGTTCCGAGCTACCATGTGCCATCTGCCCTTCCTCTATGGCCAGTGGTGATGGGGTATGTGCAGGTATGGGATCTGTGTGTGGGGATGAGGGGGTATAAATGGAATGGCAACCAATGGCACAGTTTCAGCCCCTGACAACTCTGCCTGTGACTCCATCATACATTCATCATCACTGCTAGAGTCTGTGGGGACACTAACATCAGATGTACCGCAGGAGGGCAATGCACCTACATCACCTGTGAGGGCAGACAAAAACTGTACATTACAATCTATACAATAGACACACACACAGACACACACACATGTGATATGACAGAAGGCATGCAACATGCATGTGATATGGCAGATGGCATGCAGCACAGACAATAATAGTGGTAGTTATCATACATCCCTGGGTTGCACACAACAGCATGCATGTGTCATAGCAGACGGCATGTAAATTACACAATCATAGTAGTAGCTAGCATGCATCTCTGTGTTACACCATGTAGACCAGCACAGGTTAACAATACACCTGCCTGATGTGTGGCATATGACCTTGACAGTCACATGTAGTATGACATGTGATCTGCAGATGTGCAATGACATGCATACATGTTTAACACAATGGTGTCCTGTCAAATATACAGTGGGGCAATGGTGTCACAATGCAGTGTTGTCTGTCCACCCTACAGATCTACTGCACATTTAGCTGATGTGCATGGCCATTGCAGGGAATCATGAGGCATCTCTAGTGCTATACAGTGTGAGTTACAGACAGGGTACATAGCCATGACTGCATTCAGATACAATACATATATACTGTGGAATGTGACCCACATCACTGAGGTGTATACACACTAAACCATGATGTGGAAGTTGTGACACAGGTCACTGATGGGTATACGGATGACACCCTGCACATCTGCAGCCATATTGCTGCTGCCTGGCAACTATGGCCAGACATGGCGAACACGTCAGTACACCATGTCCCACATGACATCTGTGTACCACATAAACACACATGAGGAGCAAGTATGACATTGATGTCCAAGACCAGCAAGGGGAATGTACTGTATCTCTGGGCTGATGTGGATACTGTACAGGTGACTGCTGTCATGTCGCGACACCCTCAAGATGTTCAACACATCTTATGTGGTGGATTGATGTTATGCCTAAACAAGATGTGCACAGGCCTGTAAGATGACTAGTGTTCCACATCTACAATATGACCATTATACAAAGGCCATAGTTGGACCATGTGTAGCCATTGTACGACAGGGTGTACACACAAGCACATCATGTCTACTGTGTGTGTTGCTCCATGTCTCTGACCATCCTCCATGGCCATGTGTGTACATGTGTTGTCCAAATTATTGTGACGGACATCTATTTCACATGTCTGTGTTGTCCCATATGACATATATGCTCCACTGATGACAGGGTTATGCAGATAAAGGGTGGTATGTGGGATATGTTTTCAGGTTAGGTAGACAGTGTTGCAGCCAGGCCACTAGATATCATGGACATGTCAAGATAGCACATCACATTGTGTGACATTCATAGCAGGGCTATGATCCACACCAGTGAATCCTGTGTGCTGGCCATACTCCAACCCACTGTGTAGTACTGTTTGTATTCACCACATGTGTAGTTCTGATCTGTAGTACGTCCCTAAAGTGAACAGCACCTCCACCATTGTATGCACAGCTGTCCACACATCTGGCAATGACAGTTTGTGAGGATTCATGTTGGTGAGATGATTCACATAGTTTGCAAGTGTTGCACATGGGTAGTCATTATGATGCATTGCCGGTCCGACCTGTATATTGTGACAGGACCATACATTATGTGTACATGTTGTAAATGGCCACATGGCAGATAGATTTGTGCATTACAATTCCTGATAAATAATAACACTCTCACCTGCAACGGGCTGCTGTCACAGCAGAATGCCAGAGGTACCTAAATAGGAGTAACAGCAGTATGAGCTTAATCCAGGCCTGTATAATGGCTACAGGGTGCAATGTGCATAACAGATACAACAGTACATTAGACTATACTATGGTGTTTGCACATGTGTGCATACACAGAGTAGCATACTATAGTATGTGGCATATATGTATACATGCCTTGCATATGATGTTACATTGCTTATTGTACAGTGACACATGCAACTATATGGAATATAGTTGTTATATGTGCAGTACTGACTTACCAGGCAACTCCAGGCTCAGTGGTTGAGAGACACCCACCTCCATAATATCGGCTAAGGCTTCTGGATGTGGTTCTGCAGGTGCCCCAGGTTGGCCAGTAGCTCCTCGGTACGTGTGAGTGGGGGCTGGGTTGGTGGTCCACCACCTGTTTCACCTTGTTCCCTGGTGATTGCATTCGTACACTGTTTCGCCCATATAATGAGGTCTGTACAGTGTCTGTGCACCTGCTGGTATATGCAGTTGTGGCCACCAACATCATTAACCCTCCTGTGAAGTTCCATCCACAGGGCATCCCGCTGCTGTTCATCCTGTGGCACATGGCTGAACAGGATATCGTGATTGTCGAGTAGGTATGGGATGAGGGCCTCATCCTCCAAGTGGGTAAAAGGGGGTAGACTTGCACGCGGCATACCTGGAAGACATAATGATGGAGACAGGTCACAGTAACTCACAGAGACATGCAGAACTACAGCGGAACATACGTGTATCACATTTATTAAGTTTAAATAGTTGTATTTGCAAACCTACATGACACTGATGTGCATGTGTCACACACATGTGACACTCAATGTTGAGTGGATATTATCACCATATATGTGTGTCGTCACCTGATTACATTGCTCATACTCCATGTGGATGCTCTCTTGATGTGGGCATGTCTGTTTGCCTGTACTGGTGTTCCTACCTATCAGCACATGGCCGGATGTGTCCACAATAATGCAGTCGACCTTGATGCTGTGTATATGTCACATATAAGGACTTACACTGCCTTAACAGACATGACCTGTGACCCTACAGACTTGCTCACATAAGGTTTTACATGTATGTGTTCTGCCATATACATATACACGGCACTGTACAGCAATTCAACATCCTGCCATGTATCACCTGTGTTGCACATGTGAACACTGGCTTGCCAGATGGTATTTGCAGGGATGGCTATCATCTATAGCATGTACAGTCAAAGTCAACTAGTGGGCTATATGCCATGGGCTATGTATGAATCTAGGATGAAAGGTTACATGGCAGTAGCCGACAGGTGGGTCTGTGGAGCCATGTGGAGCAGTGCCACATTACTGCGGTCATCACACCATATCTGAGAGGGGAGTGATGTGCAGCTTTGATGGACAGCAATGCATAGTATGGCAGGACTATGTAAAGTGTATGGGACAAGGATCTGTTCAGCATGTGGAAGGTGGATGTCCATGAAGTATGTGTTCGAGATCAGGATGAGTGCGTGTAGCATGTCCAACATCACTGGGTTGGACATGGATTTATTCAGGGTATGCATCATGATACATAGTGGAGATGGGGAATGGAAAGGCTGGTGTAGGCCATCTGCACATGGTCAATACCCTTAAAGGAAATATGTGATCTGATATGGGTCACTTGAATGTTGTGTATGGCTGGACAATGATCTCTAAATTCATGGATGGCACCCTGTCATTATTAGGGTTTCCACATATGACTACCTGACAGGTGTGGTGACGTAGCTATCACAGGAAAGACAGCTGCCCAGCTGCATCCCTTACACACGTGTCCATTATGTTGACAGCTGCCTAGGTGGTAGTTCATGGGTACAGGGTTATTAACATAGGGGTGACAATGCAATATGTAGATGTTAGATTGTGGCCATATGTCACATACACCTCACCCACAAAGCCCCTTATGTATGTTATCCACAACACTCCTGAGTCAGCTATTGCTCCTAGGTCATAGTCATTCGCATACTTCAATAGGCAGATGCCTTCTGTTTGTCTGTGAGGTATGGACTACAATGAGGGGGAATAAAATTCATTAACCCTGACATACTGTAGCTGCTACTGATGTGATGAGCATGTATTATTCAGACACCTTCTGTAGTGTTGGTTCTGCCAACAGTCCTGTTGCAAAACACTCCTGTGACATAGGAATGTACAGCTAGCATACCGAGTGTAGTTAGTAAATAGTATGAGTGATGATGTCCTATGACCTGGCAAGGTTATGATATGCAGTGTGACATCAACCATACTGTCATCTACATCTGTACTGCTGACATCAATTAATTGATCAAGGTTCATGGCCTTCCAGACCAGACTCAGCAGGGTAGTAGTGCAGTACTTCCCATTATCAGTGATGTCTCCCCCTTTGTGGGTTGTGATACCTGTTGGTGTGCACCATTCAGTGTGTACACAACCTGCCATGGAGCTATGTTTTACATGATGTGTACATGGAGAGCATCTTGTTTTGCCATATGTGTATGATACAACCTGTGATGTGGACAGGTCCCATGCAGCCTGAGTGCAGCTTGTACCTGCATAGTTGTGGGTACAGGGGCCCTGTGGTGTACATGGATATATGCTTGTGTACCTGTTGGGGGAGGTGGCTGTGTGTTTATGTTATCCAAGACCCTACCTGGATTGCTTATTCATACTCAGTACTTGTTCAGAACTTGTAAGCAGTACGTAAGCTAATAATTACTATAGCACTCAGTCTTCCTCATTACCTAGAGGTAAGAGTAAACAGGTTTTGTACATACTTTTCTCACTTGCTTAGAGTAAATTAGCTCTTGTACTCACTTTCCTCACTTATCTAGGTGAAAGTAGTTCTATATTCAGGCATGTCCAAGAGTCAACTGCCAGTGTTCTCACCTGTCTATCAGATGAATCTGGACATCTTGAGGCAATGTACACATTGCCTTATGTACACAGGCAAGCCTCTCCACCTACCACTCAACCCTACAACCTGTGAGAGATGCACTCATCTACACAAACTGGAGGTAAAGGTTTCTCCAACCAAACCTGACCCTGACAGTCATGTGGAGAAGGTAAACATTCACACCACACCACACTCATCACACAGTCTCATTGAATCTACCCCACCATTAACTGGGAAAACTACTCATGCACTAACACATTAGCTCAACGCTTTCTGGAATTCATAAACACCAATGCCCTGAATTAACATATCCACACACACACCAGGGGCAGCAATATCCTAGAGCTAGGCATTACCAACAGGAGTGACTGGTGCTCAACACATGAAGTCAACTCCTTGTTGGTCCGATCCGACCATGGCGAACACCATTGATATCCACATCCTGTTCCCAGCCCCCATTAAGGGAACCACAGTATAATATGTCTACAAAGCCAACTACATGCTTCTTAAGACAAATGTGGTGAACGTCATGACACCCATGCAGATGGACAATACTGTTACAACTGCTGAATCCTACACAAATGCACTCTATAAGCACTTACACAAGGGCATGGCTTGTGCTATCCCAAACAGAACCAGGACGCTATACTCCTAATTAAGGAAACCATTCTGGTGGTCCCCTGCCATAAACAAACTTTACTACAGGAGGAAGACACTATTGCAAATGAGAGTACAATCCAATGCATGGAGGAGCTCCTGGCCAGCCTCAGTAAGAAGGTGAGATCCCTTATAAGATCCTCCAAAGCTAGCTATGAAAACTAAAATGCCACTAATTCCAACAACAACCACAAAGCATTCTATAGCTATGTCACATATCTCAATGTCAACAACCAGATCTGCTCTGAGTTACAGCACAAAGGCATGAACATTACAAAAATAACTGATATTGGCAACATCCTGGCAGATAAGTTCAGTGCTACCCCCCCCCCCCTCAAAACTGCACACTCTAAATCCAATATCACAGCATCCATGGGACTGGACAACATCCCAGGCTGCATTTTACATTAACTTCAGAATGTACTGTCTCCCCACCTACACACCATGTTCAATAATAGCCTCACATTGGGCATAATGTCCCCTGAATGACACACAGCAACAGTTATCCCACTCCACAAAGGTGGCACCACAATGGACCACGGGACCTATTTCCCTATAGGCCTGACTAGCCTGGTCTGTAAGGCTATGGTGCACATCATGGATCACAGTCACAGAGACATTGGGTACCTCCAAACCTTTGACCCCTCCCAGTTTGGCATTGTTAAGGGCAGATCATGCCTCCTAAACCTGGTGGACTTCTTAGAGACAGTTACCAAGGCATTAGATGAGGTTAAGGAGGTCCACATAGCCTACCTAGATCTCTCATAGGCTTTCAGCATCATTCCTCCTTCTGGTATTATCAACATACCCATCCACCTGAACATTAACCCCTACGTCATGTGATGGTTTGCAAAGTGGCTCACGGACAGAACCCACACAGTAGGAGTTGCATACCCTAGGTCCGTCCGACTGTATACCAGTTACAAGTGGCGTCCCCCAGGGCTCAGTCCTAGGACCCCTCATGTTCAGTATATACTTCTCTGATGTACAGACAAGAACAGGAGGGCTTTGGCTGAAAAGCTTTGCAGACAACTGCAAACTAGGGGACATAATTGTTTCCCCAGCTGTTACAGACACCCTCTGGAAGGGTCACACTGAGCTGGATACCTGGTATTAATATCATGGCGTCAAGCTGAATGCCTAAAAGTTCATAGTCATCCCCTTTGGATATAATTAATTACCCACGGACTACCACATAGGTGCTAGTCCCCTACATACAGAAAAGGTAATAAGGGATCTGGGAACCCCAGTAGATAGCAATCTCTCCTTCGATACCCATAATGACAAGGTGGTTAGAATATCCTTCTACATGGCCCTCTAATCTCTAATGGGTTCGTATCCAGATCAAAGGAGGCCATTGTGACTCTACTCATGACATATTAGATCCATTAAAGGATACAACACCCCATTTGGGATATACCTTACAAGAAAACTGCAACAGCTTGGAAGACCACACCATTACCACACCAAGAGGATTACTGAACTCAAACAGATGACCTATGCAGCAAACCTAAGAAACTCCAGCTGTACTCCATTGCATACCATACTCACAGGAGATCTCTGCTTGACATACAAGGCTCATGTCCAACCATGTATTGCTGGATATGCTCCACCTAAAAACCCCAAAAAGAGGGCCCCCCCTGGAAAAGCCCACCCCCTGCTTTCTTTAAGGGATAAAAAAAAAAAAAAAAAAAAAAAAAAAAAAAAATTCTTATTTTTTTTTTTTTTTTTTTTTTACCTTTTAACCCACAAAAAGATTTAGGTAGGAATTTTTTTGCAAAAGGGGATGGATTTTTTTGAAAAAATTCCTTTTTTTTAAAAAAAACCGACAAAAAATTTTCCCCAAAAGCCCTTTTGGGAAACATTTGAATCCAATTTGTTACCAAAAAACCCCAAAAGGGGGGGGCCCCCCCCCCCC
>NC_056737.1:952721352-952737395 GCF_019279795.1 Protopterus annectens
TTTTTTTTTTTTTGGGTACATGGCAGTTTGTCCTATTTCCACATAATCCTCACTTTTGTGTTTTAACCTGTCTGAATACACAACTGGCATAAGTACATTTCAGGTAGATTAATGGTAGGTTACTCTGAGGATAGTGTACATGGTTGCAGGTTCTAATCCTGAAATAAGTTATTATTTTACCTCTCAGAGTAGGCACTGGTAGGGAAAGTGTGAATAATGCACATTTGAGCAGTTGAAAGCAGGCTTGCCCGTGGACTGCGTGATGCTTATCCATTTAACTGTGATTAAGTGGCGCTTACCATCGCGCAAACTGTGCAAACCCACTCACAACTGCTTAAAAGTATTTTAATCCACCTGCATCCAACAGCCCTTATTCTGGCCCTCAAAATAAATTAACAGCCCTTGAACCCGGGACCATGAACACCGCAGTCACTGACTTTACCACTAAGGCATCTGAGATATGTACAAATGTTCTCGTGTTTAGAATATACATTTTACTACAGGTATTCCTCACTACTGAAAACAAATGTGACAGTTGGTGTACATATGTATGATACATGTTAATGTTCATATGTTTGTAAAATTAGGTGTTGCAATGTGACATGACAGGGTGTATTATGGATGAGAATGGCTCTTGTTTTGTGTCCTTTTTATATTGTCCCCATACTCCATGTATACCCCCCCAGTTCACTTTATATTGAACATCCAACCCAGGCTCTCCTTGATGCATGATTTCATTACACCCATCATTCCTCCCCACCACAATCTCCACATACACAACAACCATCCCTTCTATGGTGAATTATGTTAATATTAATAGTTATAATACCAGAGCTGCATGTGATTTGTGTACACTTCCAATTCCTTTGGATTGCTTCTGTGCCCTGAGGGTGTGTTCATAGATGTTTATATGACATGTATATATATATATATATCTATATATATCTATATATATATATATATATATATATATATATATATATATATATATATATATAGTATTAATTTGTAACAGTTATACATATCTAGACTGTGTGTTATGTTGATTCACAAACTACAGTACATTACAATGTACTGTACATATGTACACAAAGTGACTGTCCCATTTGTGGTCAGTACTGTGGAATGCCTATAGTATAAGGTGTAGTCCAAAGACCATAAAAAATATATAAAACTCAGATGGCTTAGTGATAAGTCCCATGACTATAGTGTGCATGTTCCAGTGTTCAACACCTGCAATGCTTTAAAAATGTTTTTTATTCCAGAATAAGGCTCACTTAAGCAGTTGTAAGCATGTTTAAAAGTGTTCGTGTGACATTAAAGCAGCAGTTAAACAGTTAAACAAACTTTAAAACATATAACCTATTGATGGCAAAACATGGCCACATCTGCTAACTACTCAGGATATATACATTTCAGTGAAGTAACATCTCACTATGTGCTTACATAATATTACATTCTCTGTTGACTTTACTCTCCAGCACACATGGGTTTATATGGGTGTTTCAAATGTTTATTATACTGACGAATACTACCTGTATATGCAAGCTGTGGTTAAGGTATACTTTTTAACATGATAAACATCCCTGACTTTATTGGGATGTGAACCTCAAATGCACAGATACTATGCAAATGCTGTAATCATTACACTATTGACATTAAAGTTGCTTCCGCCTATTTCCTATTTAGAGGATTTCTATGTGTAAGCTAGGCTAAGCAAAGGGCGGAGGCAACCAAACCAACTGAGCTTCATTTACTTTTGAAATAAAAACATATAACAAATGAAATGAGAGACTATAAATTACATTCCTAACTACATTAGGCATAGCCCCTCACTGACACACCTCAAGTTAAACCTTGATGTATGAACGGGTAACAGAATATACACCCCTGGGATCATGTGTCCCAGAACCATACAGCCAGGGGGTGGGGAAGCCACTCCAGTTTTATAGCTGCAAGACCTGTTGGGGAAATTGAATGGTGTTGATTTTTCACGTTATCATGTCCTCTTTAGATCAATAAGTGCCCTGATCACTCTCCACCACCCCAGTCATCAACAGCTTCTGGCAACTCTGCCTGGAATCATTTCATTGGCTATGCTTGACAGAGGCTCAGTTACTTCATCAATGGTGCAGAGAAAACCAACACACTGTAGCTATGCTTCTAATTGCCTTTGGGCAGATAGCCTACTACCTATCTGTGAACCTCTAAAGTTCAGGCCATCACAGCCATAATATGTGAATAAACAGAGCTTTCAGATCACAATATACAGTAAAATATCACCATGTAGTCAGAAAACAGTTAAGTACAGCAAGAACATACAGAACACTGATACTTAATCATTCCAAAAGCCTATCTTGGAAGCTAGAAGACTTGTATAAGTTTAAGACTTTTTATTGCTTACCAGTAGGTTACCTACAGGAAAGATGAGAAACAAGCTCAGATGGGAAACATACATGCAACAATACCGTACCGGCTTATGTGTCAGCCTTAGGCGTTAGAATACTGGCCAAGGATATTGGCACCCTCATGGTGACTTTTTAGGGAAGTCTCAAAGGTGAATCCCACCTCCGTAAACAGCACAATAGCAGAATCAATGAGGGTTATGCTACTCAACACCAAGGGTTGTGATCACAACATGCACGCACTCACAGCACTCCTCAGTATGGACAATGTAAACATCTGTGCAGTAACTGAGACCTGTTTTAAGGCTCCTGAGAGCACACCAGCGCTACCAGACTACAACCCATACCACACATTTCGGACACAGAACATGGACTCACACAGACATGGAGGGGGTGTATCCATATTTGTCAGTGATACCTACACCTGTAGGTTAGTGGGGCAGCATGATACCTCTGAGATCATCCATGTGCAGCTTACATCAGCCACAACTGCAATGTAAACTGTGGCCTGCTACAGATCACCCTCCATGACCCAGGACCACCACTCCACCTATCTGGAGACAGTGGAAAACATGACAGTCCTACCACACGCACTGGTATTGGTCGATGTCAACTATTCTACCATTAACTGGGAAACCTACTCAAATACTTACTTCCAGGCCCAGCGCTTCCTGGAATTTATCACCTCATATGCCCTGCTTCAGATGGTAAACTCCCTAATGAGAGGTGGAAACATACTAGAAGTGGTAATCACCAACATGGGTGACAGGTGCACCACAGCAGAGGTAAACTGGTCTCTGGTTAGATCTGACCATGGACTATTCACTGTTTCCACAACCAACCATCTCCCCAACCCATGGAAACCACAGTGCATACCTTTCCTACAGCTAAATTCACACTACTAGAGACAGGGGTGGGGGTGGGGGGGGGGTTCACAGCCTCCATGCTAAGGGAAAACACTGCTCAAGATATTGACAGATTTACAAATGCACTCTATAAGCACCTACAAGGATGTATGGATCGTGCCATCACTGGTAAACCAAGACTCACTACTCCTAGACAAGGACACCAGTCTGGTGGACCCTTGCAATAAACAGGCTATACAACAGAAGTAGGACAGTAGTCCAGAAAAACAGCAAATCCCAAGAAGGGCAGACATCTGTGACCAGTATTAGTAAGAAACATAGGCCCTTCATGAAATCATCCAAGACTAACATCAACAGGAAAATAGGCAAGAATTTGAAAGATAACCGCAAAGCATTCTTTGGCTATGTCAAGGATCTAAGTGGTAACACACAGATTTACATTGTACAGGTGCAATATAGCACAAAATATACTGACCCTACTGATATCGCCAACATCCTTGCAGATACATACAGTGCAAACTTTACCCCCTAAAGAGCCCACAACAATACCCAAAAAGTACAGTATCCCAGACATCAGAGACACACAGGTGGAAATGTCCCTCTCTAACAGCAATACACAGCATCAGTGGAGGCAGATGGTGTCCAGACTGAATCTTGCATACACTACAAGACAAACAGACCCACCACCTAATCATGCTTTTCAACCTCAGCCCCTCCATAGGCTACATGCCCATACAATGGTGCGTGGCAATGGTTATTCCACTCCACCAAGGTGGAAACACAACTGACCATGGTAACTACCACCCTGTAAGCCTGACTAGCCTGGTCTGCAAAGCTATGGAGCTCATCCTCATGGCACTCATTAACAAAGACATTGGTAACGTCCAAACACTTGACCCAACCCAGTTCAGCTTGGTTGAGTGCAGTTCATGCCTACTGAACCTGTTTGACACCTTACAGACAGTCACCAAGACGTTAGATGAGGGGAGAGGTGGTTAACACATACTACTTGGACCTCACCAAGGCTTTTGACACCATTCTCCACTCAGGTATTATTGATAAACTCACCAACCTGTACATACACCCATACATCACAGGATGGGTTGCCAACGGGCTTACACACAGAAACCACATGGTACGACTAGCGGTCTGCAGGTCCAACTCTTAACCAATCATGACTGGTGTCCCACAGGACTCAGTCCTGGGACCCCTACTGTTTGGCATATACTTCTCAGAGGTACAGGCAAACACAGGTGGACTACTGCAGACCATGTTTGGCAATGACTGCAAACTGGGAGCCATACTTGACAGTCCAGCTGACACAGACATCCTTCAAGGGGCCTCACAGAGACCAACACAGGGTATCTAAGTCATGGCCTCCAGCTAAGTGCCACAAACTGCATGGTCATTCCATTGTGGAACATTAATCACCCACATATTAACACATAAGTGGCAGCCACTTTAATACAGATGAGATAATAGGGCATCTGGGGACTAAGGTAGATAGTGATCGCTCCTTTGACAATCATAGCTCCAAAGTAGTTAGGACATCCTTCTATGTAGGCCATCTGATTACTAAAGGGTTCACATTTAGACATACTGAGGTTATAGTGGCCCTTTACTCCTCAGTCATCAGTCCCATCATAGAGTATAATAACCCATTTGGAATGTACCTCAGAATACACATCCAACAGCTGGAAGGTCCATGAATGTACCTTGCCAAGAGGATTACTGGCCTGAAACATATGTCTTATGCAGCCAGACTGAATAAACTCCTACTTTACTCAGTGGCATCTCGTTTACTCAGAGATGATCTGTGCTGGCTAACAAAGCCATGTCAAACTCAAGCTTAATGGATATGTTTCACCTATGGGAATCCATGTCACAGTGAGCCACATGCTGTAGTGAGCTGAACCTTGCCAGAACAATAACTGGAAGATGTTGGAGGGATGGATTCCTGCCACAGAAACTCCCCATACTTTGGATCAACATCCCTAATTACATTATACAGAGCCCCTCACTAACACTCTTCAAGAGAAACCTTGAAGAGTGGATGGGGAACAGTAGATACATCCCAGGGATCCCGCCATTGGCTCTGCTCCACATAGGGACAGTTAATGAATCAATGGGGTGGCAAAAGTTGACACATTTTTGGCTAGTTTTATGAACGCCCTCAGGCAGTTAGCCAAGTACCTACCTATGAACCTATACATACAGTCAGCACATGCTGATAGCTTAATTTACTGTTCAGGTGTTGACTTACCTTGTGCCAATAGCAGTTATGTGTGCAATAGTTGAGGGCTGCCTATGTAGGATGCACACAGTAGACTGCCTATACATGGCAATTTACAGGTAGTCTTGTGTGTGTGCCATCCATTTTTACTGTGTGTGCAGGTGGAGAAAGGCGTCAGTCCCTAAGTGCCTACACTGTCAGTGTGTGTGCTATACGTTCTCTCTTTGCCAAGGCATGGGCATACTGGGTACACCTCCATCTGCCTACTGGGGCTGGCTCAGGGTGTTCGTGGTCTGAGTACCTCTGTGCCTGTGAAGCCCTTGGCAATGGTGGTGGGCGGTGAGGGCCTTCACCATTCTGTCCCTGCTGCAGCTGTTTCCACAGGATCATATTGTGTAGCATGGCACATACTATGAAGATGTGGGCACACGTGCCTGGAGAGTACTGCAAGGCTCCACCAGATATGTCCAAGCAATAGAACTGTGATTTAAGCATCCCAAACACACGCTCTATGATGATTCTGGTTTGTGCGTGTGCCTCATTATGGCGTTCCTGTATGGGTGTGTGTGCATTTCTGATGGGAGTCATCATCCACGGTTCCAGTGCATAGCCAGCATCCCCACCAGGTAGCCATATGGGATGTCCCCCCCAACAAATACCTGATACAGCTGTGAGGCATGCCAGATGTGGGAGTCGTGATAGCTTCTAGGGCTGCCAGCACACACATCCATGATAATGCCCTGGGCATTGCACATGACCTGGTAGTTGATGGGGGGGTATCTCTTGCGGTTTATGTAGCACCTACCCTGCTCACTGGGTGGTGACTTGATGTGCATGTGCATGCAGTCTATTGCATCCAGTACCTCTGGGTATTCTGCCACATTGTGGAAGAGACTCGTATTGCTGGCCAACTCCTACTGTGTTCAGGGGAAGTATATGTGCTCAGTGGCATGTGGTAACATGGCATCCAGGAACTGGTGAAGTACCCTGAATGCTGATGCTTGTGAGATCCCCATGATATCCCCAGATGGCCTTTGAAAGGTACCTGTAGCTAGTATTCTCAGGCTTAGACATACTTTCGTATCCACTGGGATAGGTTCCCCTCTGTTTGTTCTGGCTCTGAGGCATGGCCAGCACTTCTGTGGATCCCTAGTGATATCTGCATTGCTTACTGTACTTATTTCCTTGTTTAACTTGAAAGAAAGTTACTGTTTGTTGTTTTTGCATTTAGGTTAACTGTAGCACATTGCATTTAAGTTACCTGGCACTTGCTCACTAAAGCAATTATATAAGTCAGCACTAAAAAATTAAAAGCACTACACCCTCACAAACTCCCCTTATGTACCTTGTTCCCCATTGGCCCTTTTTTTCAATTATAAAGGAATTCCCAATACTATTCTAGCATGTCCAAAGGGCGGTTGTCAATCTCCTCTCTGGTCCAGCTGGTGAATCTGGAAATCTTGAGGCAATGTTACAATTGCCTCATGTACACAGACAACCCTCTCCTCCTCCCAACAAATTCCAACACATGTGAGAGATGCAGCCATATAGCCAAACTGGAGGCTAAGCTCTCTCAACTTAGTACTGGTGTAACCAGTCAGGAGGAGAAGGAAACCACACTCACTACAATTCCAGTCTCACATAGACCTACCACGACAGCAAACCAAACACATAAACACACAAAAACATACTCAGAGGCTCTAAATAAAAATCTGCCTAAGCAGCAGAGACCTCCAAAGCAGACACCCAAGCAACCACTACCCCAAAACAAAACACATGCAACACATAGCTCACAAAGCCAGTGTGCTGAACAGTCACAGCCCTTAAGGCTAAACAACACACCTGATACACTTGTAATAGGTGACTCTATCGTCAGGCACACTGACGCCCCCCCCCCCGGGCTGAACAAGGAGAAGGTCACGTGAGCTGCCTGTCAGGTGCTAGGATCCGCCACATAACACAAGCACTCAGGTCACCCAAAGCAGTACAAATATGGCTCAGTCATTGTCCATGCTGGTGTGAATGACCTGAGACGTACCTCCCTGGACTACATGAAAAGAGACATAGAGGAGCTCTCTGAGCATGTAGCCCAGGCCGGTATGACCCTGACCTTGAGTAGCATCTTACCCTCACCAAGAATGATGCCACAATATGAAGACAAGATGATCAATTTCAACAATTGGCTTAAGTATTGGTGTCATTCAAAGGGGATCCAATGCCTGTCAGCCAGGGATGACATGCTCGACAAGCCACAATGCTTCGCTAGCCGCTTGCACCTGACCTGTCACCCCTGGGCTTTCGGATATTGGCAAAGGCTCTTGCTACCCCCATAGTGCCTTTTTTAGGCAAGGCTCAAAAGACAAACCCACCTCCATAGGTATCACAAGGGATAAGAAACTAAGAGTAATGCTACTCAATGCCAGAAGTCTAAACTTCAAGATGCACGCACTCAAAACTCTCCTTAGCATGGAGAACATCGATATCTGTGCAGTAACAGAAACCTGGTTCAAGGCTCTCGAGAGCACCCCAGTACTACCAGGTTATACCTCATACCATGCTTTTCAGCCCCAAAACTTGGACCGAACCACAAAAGGAGGGGGAGTATCAATATTCGTCAAAGATACCCACACCTCCAGGTTGGTGGCACAGCACAAAGCATCAGAGACTATCCATGTGCAACTAACAGTCGGTAAAACTGCCTTCCAGTTTATAGCCTGCTACAGACCACCCTCCCATACCCAGGAACCCCACTCGGCCTTCCTGAGAACACTGGAAAATATGAAGGTCTCTCCAAACACCATTATATTGGGCTTAATTTCAACTACCCAAACATAGACTGGGAGCATTATTCTAGCTCCAACACCCTAGCCCAAAGGTTCCTAGAATTTATAAACTCAAATGCTATGGAACAACTTGTTACCACTCCCACAAGAGGGGAAAACATACTGGACCTGATCATCACCAACATGGGGACTCTATGCTCCAGACCAGAAGTGTATCCCTCACTGGTAAGATCAGACCATAAACTAATCTCACTGGATATTCACATCCCGACCCCACCCCCTGCCCAGAAAACCACAGTGAAAAACTTCTCTAAAGCAAATTTCACACTACTCAAAACCGAGGTGGAATCCTTCAAAGCCCCCGGGCCTGTGGAAAATATGGCCCAGACCGCAGAATCCTTTAAAAAACGCATTCTATGAACACCTTCAGGAATGCATGGATCATGCAATCCCAAATAAAACCAAGACTCAATCCTCCAAAGGCAGACGTCCTGCCTGGTGGACCCCAGCCATAAACAAACTATACAATAGAAGGAGGAAGCTACATCTCTGATCAGTATTAGCAAAAAACTACGGGCACTCATAAAATCGTCTAAGGCCAGCTTCAAGAGAAAAATTGCACAGGACACTAAGGATAATCACAAGGCTTTCTTTAGTTATGTTAGGAACCTGGGTGGGAATTCCCAGATATGCTCAGAATTAGTCCAAAATGACAAAAATACAATCAACCCACAGACATTGCCAACATCCTAGCTGACAGGTTCAGCACAAACCCCCCACCAAAAAGGGCAAATATCTATCCCAGCAGCGCTCTGCCCCCTGACATCCTCAGATGCTCAGGTAAGAGCAGCCTCCAAAGCAAAAACACAGCATCAATGGGACCAGATGGTGTCCCAGGCTGCGCCCTACATGAACTCCAAGAATAGCTAAACCCAAACATAAAACTACTGTTCAATCTCAGCCTTACTACAGGATATGTACCCAAAGAATGGCGACAGCAACAGTGGTCCCTCTCCACAAAGGTGGTGCCTCAACGGATCCTGGAAACTATCGCCCCATAAGCCTGACTAGCTTGGTCTGCAAAGCTATGGAAAGGATCATCATGGACCTCATAAATAAAGATATTGGGGACCTACAGACACTGGATCCTACCCAGTTTGGCTTTGTTAAGGGCAGATCCTGCCTCTTAAACCTGGTCAATTTCTTTGAATGGTCACCAAGGCCATTGACGAGGGAAGGTGGTCCACACAACCTACCTGGACCTCGAAAAGCCTTCGATACAATACAATACCCCACTCGGCATTATAGATAAGCTCACCAGCTTAAATATAAACCCCTATGTCACTAGATGGGTTTCAAACTGGCTCAAGGACAGAACCCACATGGTTAGAATTGCTGGAGCCATGTCAGACTCCAAACCAGTTACAAGTGGCATCCCACAAGGCTCAGTCCTGGGACCTCTCTTGTTCGGTATATATTTCTTGGAGGTACAGGCCAACATGGAAGGACTGTGGCTGACCAAGTTTGCAGATGACTGCAAATTGGGCACCATAATAGACTCTCCAGCCGACACAAGCATCCTCCAAAAGGGCCTCATAGAAACAGACAACTGGTACCAGAGCCATGGCCTCAAGCTAAACGCCAAAAAGTGTATATAGTCATCCCTTTGGCAAAAACAGTGTTCAAGAAATTACCACATAGGTGGTAATCCATTAAGTACAGAAGAAGTAATTAGGGACCTGGGGACCCAAGTTGATAGCAATCTCTCATTTGACAACCATGTGGCCAAAGTGTTTAGAAAAACATTTTATATAGCCCACCTAATCATGAAAGGATTCACATCTAGATCAGGGGAGGTCATCGTGCCTCTTTACTCATCCCTCATCAGGCCCATAATTGAGTACAATGCCCTTTTTGGGATGTACCTTACCAGACACCTGCAGCAACTGGAAAGACCCCAAAAGTACCTCACCAAGAGGATCAAAGGGCTCAAACAGATGCCATATGCTGCCCGGTTAAAGAAACTCCAGCTCTACTCAGTGGCATACCTCCTGCTCAGAGTTGATCTGTGCCTGACGTATAAAGCCATGTCCAACCCGGAATTAATGGACATGCTGCACCTCAGAAAATCCAAATCCCATCGAGCTACACGCTCGAGAGACTTGAACCTCAGCACTGAAATAAATAGGACATGCTGGAGGGACAGATTCATAACCCAGAGGTTACTTCACTCTGGAATAAAATCCCAGTCCAGGTTAGGCAGAGTCCCTCATTGACTCTCTTCAAGAGGAATCTTGATGAGTGGATGGGAGATCGTAGGTTTACCCTGGGTATCACTTCTGTGTCACTGTTAGACAGAGGCACAGTATACTAACCTCGAAAAAGGCATAGCAAAATTAATTTAAAATGGGTGGTGAAAGCCAAACACACTCTGGCTAGGCTTATAAATGCCCTAGGGCAGATAGCCTAGTATGAACCTATGAACCTATGAACAAGTTGCTGTAGGGGGTCCCTGTCCACCCTGTAATGCTCTACTATCTCCAGATCATGTAGTCCCTGGTAGGTTACCCTGGGACTGAACACTCTTCTCCTCCTCTGGTGCCTGTGGTGGTTGTATGCATCATCCTCCACACCACCTTCAGTCTCCAACACATGCTGGTGGATCAAAGCTATGGCAGTCCCTAACATGTACATACTAAAAGTTCCCTGTCTGTATATGCCAATGGTGCAGAGTGTATGGGAATACACATGTGTGTGTGAGGTGCTTTCAAACTTTATACTATTTTGCTATGGTTTCTGCTGATGTCATTGGGTGTGTATCAGCAATTCCAGCTGCAGGGTATCTTAATTATGGGTTTTACAGTGAGTACTTTAAGTGTGGGGCCTTTAGTGTGGAGTTATGTTTGCCTGCCTTAACTAATCTGTTGCCCTTTAATTCACTTTTAAACCTGGATCCCCTCCCATTATCAGGCATGCATCCACCTGCCATCTTTCTTGTTTTGCACTTTTCCTACCCAGTCATGTGTTGCAAAATGTGTCTTGTAGCTGATATAGTGAAAATCCGCTTTGTTCTGCTGTGACACTTTACTGTTTTCTTTGCAGTACAGCCCCTCCCCTTTCCTGTTCTGCAGGTAGCTGCTTGCAGCCTTGTTAGCTGTTGTCAGTGGCCCACTGTACGTTCCTAGGTGTTAATTAGTCATTTGTACTCCAAGTTCCCTGATGCAGCATTTCCTTATTTCTTTCCTATATCCTTCTTGTTTCAGCTCTGGTACGCCGCCTAAGTGAAACCCATTTACCGCTGGTTTAAAAGCGGCCATCTCCTCGTATCTCACATGCATACTCGGTTACCTTGTGTACTCTCAGCTAAGCAAAGCTATAGCCAGTTTGACACACCCCTATCCTGCAGATTTGCTTAGCTACGGGCAAACTGAATTAGCAATGCTCCAATGTGCTTACAGCAAAGGTGTCACACCCCTCTCTTGATGTTATCTTTATCTCAAGGGCACACTTCAGTGTTATAACACTACGCTGTGAGGTGCATCCTTACACCAGCGGGGAATCTGTGATTCACTATTACTCCTCTCATTTGCATGGCATTGCTTACTAATTCCTAGCTACCATGCATAACACTGTCACAGCCCCTTAGCAACCCTTGTGCCATGGTGTGGTGTAGCATGCCTGGCATTCACTATTATTGGGAAATCATGATATGTGTTACATTTTATTCTATATTTTTCTATTTTCCTTGCGATCCCGTTTGCGGGATGCTGCCATGTGCTTCCACTTCGCGATAGTGCAAATATAAATATTAAATGCTAATTTTATATTTTGTACATGTTTTTTTATGCCAATGGCTATATATTTAGGCATTGGCATATATTAACAATATAATACATGTGTTTGGTCGGCTGTCATGGCTTCGATTTTATGTTTGCAAAAATGTAAACCGTTTTTTACAGTTTATATTTCTGCGTGTTTACACTACACCTGCACCAGTTCTTGGATCACTACATACCTTTATTTGCATGCTACACTGCTGCACATGAGTTAATTAGCATACAGGCCCCAGGAGCTGTGCAGTTGTAGCATATGCAGGTAGTGCACATGGGAACAGCTTGTACCTGGATCGCTCACCAGCCATATTTGGTGTTGAAACGCCGATGCTACGCCTGCACCTGGTGCAAGCTTCATGAATCCCAGGGCTCTTCTCTTCTTAAAGTACATGGATAAAATTTTGTGGCTATCTCTTTTGTTATTTTTTTTTGTCCCATATGTTTCCCTTTCTAATCTCACCCCTGAACTTTGAATATATCTTTAAACTCCTATTTGTAGAATTCCCAAATAAACAAAACTTTTTTCACCATATAAATTTCTGGTGTTGAAATTTTAAAAACATTAATTTGTTTTATAATTTCCTTCCTGCACAAGAAATATTTTGTTAGACTCTCTATTGTAATGTCAGCACTCTTAATGTGGAGTGATGACATGTTAAAAAAAAATAAAACACAGGAGAAGAGTGAATATTGAGTATTGTCCTTTCCCTTTAAACTTCTTGTTTTGCATGGGCGCTGTACCCCTGGATGTGGGAAGCAAGCATCTACCACCTACTGAATTTATATATGCTAACCTCAAGATTGCCATACCTGGAAGAAAAGGGAATATTCCAAGAAGATGCAATCTCAGCCTTAATATATTTAACTTTTTTTTTTTTTTTTTTTTTTGCTAAACCAGGCCTTTCAGATGGTTACCCTTTATCAACCTTCTTAAATGTGTAATACAAGTTTATTTTAAAGTAATATTCTTTCTTAGATAATTATCTAAATATTTAATGTAATATTGATCAAAACTATAATGAATTCCAACACTGAAGATTATAGTTTTCAGTTTCCTTCTACCAAAATCTTTCTTTCCATCAAATTTTAAAGGACATTTCTGTTTCAGATGTTCCGGCAGTCTTAATTTATCTGGTTATTATATGACCATCTATTGATGCCTCTTCATTTACTAAGCTAAACTCTTTCTTAAATAAACTTCTCAAATGTCTATAGCATGTACATCACTTTTTAAATCAGTTTATAGACTGTTTTTAAGAGTTCCCAAGGTCTGACTTCTTTACAATTTTCAGTACCATTAATGGCCAAAGAATATCTTTGCTTTAATGACAGATATTAATGGCATTATTGTTCTATCACCTAAACAGCATTATTTTTTGTCAGTGTGATATATATTAATTTATTTTGGCAATGTCCCTTTTGCTTATTTATGCACTGCATATTTTATTTATATAATTTGTAAAGTTCGTTATGCTTTTTTTAACAATTTCTGAAAAACATTACACTAAAACATGTGAAACTACTGACAATTCCAATAAATTTTTTCTCTCGTGCAGATTTCAACTTTGTGTCCTTATTGGCAATCATCAACTCTATTTTTACTATATTAAAAGGGTCTATATATTGCATCGTCAAACTCACATTGTCTGAATGATGTAATATTGAACCTTGACGTTCGAAATCCAATAACTACGAAAACACAGAACAGCGATTTATTTCCCAGGGAAAAAAAATCGCTGTTCCATTACAAAAAAAAAAACAAAAAAAAAAACCACTTACACTTTAAACTGAAACTAAGCCCCCCACCCCCCCACTTAAATATACCAACTCCGAGATCACACCACAGTGGAGCAAATAGCAAAGCCCCAAAAACAGCCCAGCGATTTTTTTCCCTGGGAAAAAAATCAGTGTGTTGTGGCTTCGCTATTTTTGTAGTTCAAACATTTGGGTTCGATATTACAATGTTCGGACACCTGTGAGTTCGACGTTGTAATATAGACCCTATTAAAAGGTAAATCTAACTCTTCTGTAATATTGTCCAGACAGGCAACTTACTTCAGTAAAGTATTTAATAGTACTGATCCTTTTTGCACATGGACCTTAAGATGTCAGTTATAGGAAAAATATTTCTCATCATTATTGTGTGAATCATTATCTCTATTATACAAATTACTTTCCATTTGGATGTTAAATTCCCTTCCGTTTTGTTGCACCATTGTTAAGTCTAGAGTGAGAATCATTATGAAAGTTGTTTTTAAGTCAGCTTTATATGGTGTTTACATTTGGCAGTCAATATGTTAAGCATCTCTTAGGTATGCATTTCCCACTGTTTTATTCTGTATACGTGTTCCTGTCGGGTTATCATTTGTGAACCCACAAAGGACAAGGTTTGCTGCACTCAGACTAGGTGCTTGCTGCCATTTTTTTCATACATGAATACAATTATTGCACTAAATGCCAATAGTGGCAGTTCTTGTTTTATGCTATGCATAGAAGCCTTGTTTATAAATGAAGGAAATAGAGTCAGATGGCAAATATTTAATAACAGTGGATCAGTTGGAGTAGGGGTTGTGTGCAGTAATCGCAAAGCATCAGAGATGATGCTTGCTACCATGTTGGTAGTGTAGCCAGTGTTAACAGCAACAGTAAACTAAGAATGACTCAGACTAAAACTGAGATGGATGAGCATTTGATGCAACTTGGAAGTGAGAGAAACTAAAACTTTCTACATCAGTTTATGATATAATGAAAGTAATTGTTAGAAGAAGAAGGAAAAGAAAGGGAAATTTGGAAATCTACTACATCCTGCATAGTTGGGTGAATATAGTGTTTGTAGTATATCTGCCACCATGATTATCCCAAATGTGTGCTCATGCAGGGTGTAGGGATAATGCCGTTCAAAGGATAAGCTGTGGATTGGCTCATTTTTAAAAGTAAGTGCTGCAGGGTTCTTGTTTTTGTTGTGGGAGGTAGGGTAACTGCAATGACATTGATGAACTATCACTCTGTTGATGGAAAATAGGTGCAACAGTTCCAAAAATATATGAATTTTATTTTATTTTATTGACATGTGTTGACTGGGAAAGTCCATTTGGTCAGAAACCCATTTTCAGTGGAGGCACAGGGACAAAAGCTCCACAGTTAAACAAAGTATTATGCAATAATTATGCAAGAATAAATATAAAAACAATGTAATGTTTGCAGAGATGCATGTAGATTCTCAGTGATGCACATTCAATCAGAATAATAGTAATGAAACTTTAGTAAAGTATAGCAAACTTTCAATGCACATGAGTAGTCAAGGAAAACATAGTAACACTGATACATTTCATAGGTTGGAGAAATAAATGATTCAGTTGAGAAATAGCAGATATCAGGGAGGTTTAAGGCAGATTTCCTAGTATAATATGTTTGTGAAGTTAAGGGTGGGGTTACACTGTATTTCACAGGTACAGCTGGTATTGTTTAAATAGTGGGGTTTGAGAGCAGTTTTAAAGGTCCTAAGTGAGTCATACTGAGTAATTGAAGACGGGAGGTTATTCCACAGTCTGGCAATGCTATATGAATACAGGCATTATCCTGCTCTCTTATTTGATCTAGTAACATTTAGAAGGATTTTATCTGAGAAGTGGAGGGTTCGAGAAGGTGTGTATGTGTGCAATAAAGAGTGTAGTGCCGGACAGCTATCAGGTTGGAAAATTAGGTTATGAGCAAATGTTAATTGAGTATACTAGAGATGGTGGTGGAATTCTAGCCAGGATAGGTTTGAGATAACAATGCAGTGGTGTGTGTGTGTGTGTGTGTGTGTGTGTGTGTGTGTGTGTGTGTGGTTGGGCATGTTGGAGGCAAATTTTGCTATTTTGTAGTAGCATGATTGCAGCTTATTACTGAGGGATGTATGGAGGTTGGTGAAAATGGGGCTT
>NC_056737.1:952737895-952790395 GCF_019279795.1 Protopterus annectens
TTTTATGCAGTCCCTATTTGATAAAATGATGAATTTTAAAAATATTTCTGGTTTAATATTCAATGAAGAAAAAACTAAAATACTACCTATATATACACGAAAAAATGTTCTCATTAGTGATTTTAGTAAATATATGACCAATTCAGGTCAGATAACTTATCTAGGTATAATATTAACTAAAGATATCAAATCTATTATACATAATAATTATAATACCTGTCTTCTTAATATACAAAATCTTTTCAATACTTGGAATAATATGTTTTTTTACTATAGAGGAGAGACTTACAATTATTAAAATGATAATATTCCCCAAGATAATATACTTAATACAATCAATAATACTCCCACCTACAAAAATAATTATCAAGAAATTGAATACACTAATGTTAAATTTCCTATGGGCACCTAATAAACCTAGGATTGCATTAAAGAAACATACTAATAGCTGGTCTCAAGGGGGCATTTCTTTTCCAGACTTTAACTTATATACTATCTCTTCTATTATAAAAGTTATTACTTTGTTAATAGATCAGTCATATGTTGCAAAATGGAAAGATTATTGGGAACTAATTAGTATTCACTTCATGAAAATCTCTTTAACACATAAAAATATGATTGTAAATAACTCCATGCTATGGTTACTAAAAGAATTCTGTACTTCACCTATTACACCAAAATATATAGTCAGTTATCCATTAAACATTATTATTAGTTATCGTAATTTTATATTCATGCATCCTAAGTATAAGGAATGGAATTTTATTATATTCCCTATAATGTATACACAAGGTATGCTTTTGTCATCCACTTCTGAAAGAACTCATTTAGTCACAGAAAATGATCTAAAGTACTGGTATCAGTTGCTATCTGATAATAAAGTTAAAAGTTTAGACTTCTTAAAACAAGAATTTGATCTGAGAGAAACTTGTTGGTTAGAAGTTCAGACCTTTAGACAACATCTCATTAATAAAATTGATTTAATATCTATAACAGTTAAAGAATCTATTCCAACACTGATTGATTACTTGATATTAAATTTACAACATAGAGTTTCTGATAAAGGTAAGCTTTCATACATACATAAAATTATTAGAGAAGAAACTTATTACAATGTAGATACCTATTGGAATTATTTCACTTCCATTAATGGTGAATTACCAAATCAACAAGATAAACAATATGTATTGGAATCTGCCTATAAAACTACTTCTTCCATTATCTAGAGACTTTTTACTTGGAAATTTTTACATAGATCCTTTTATACACCTTTGATGATGAATAAAATAAATAATAAAGACAATTTATGTAAAAGATGTAATGTAGAAATTAATGCTGATTGGGCACATATGTTTTATGACTGTATAAAATTGAAAGAATATTGGAAGTCAATCAATGATTTTTTTGCAGGCTCTTTTTACAGATAATTTCATTATTTCTAAATCTCTTATATTATTCAACACTCCTGTACCTCAAAGTGTTAAAAAGGTTAAGCTTCCCTTGTTATGGTCTATTCTAGCAGTGGCTAGAAAAATAATAACCAGAAATTGGATTTCAGATACACCTCCTTCGTTTAATGAATTTAAAAATGTTATGACTGTAGTGTGCCATATGGAATTGATGACAATAAAATCAAGAACTACTAGAAAAACATCTTACTATATTATATGGGATACTTTACAAAATTTGTTAAAAAAATCTTAACTTCAATAGCATGGTATTTTAGTTTAATTAATTGATTTGATTGTAGTGGATGTCTTTGTAAATACTTTGGCTATTTTATTGAATGTTATAACCATTTCTATTTTAATTACTTGTATAAAATTGTTATGATATTTATTTTATATGTTAAAAACAATAAACTTGTTTTTAAAAAAAAAAAAGACAAAAGTATCATTAATCATTTACATTGCTATGCCCAATGATTATAGTGTCTTATATACAGAATGACACAAAGACATAAACTACCAGAATTATGCATGCAGAAATGACTGCAATGTGGAAATAAGATACCCAGACAGTTCCAATAGTAGTAGGAGCATCAGGTCTAATAAAACAGAATTTACAGTTGTAATTAAATATGTTACAAAACATCTATATCATAACATTGACAGCTTAGGTTATCGAATCCAAAATCATCTACACCTAAGCATCAAAAACTAAAAACAGCAAACGACTAAATCATCAGATTTGTTCCTAGGGAAAGAATTCACTTGGCAGTCCACAAACAAAATAAACAAACACACCCAAACAAACTTCACCCTCACACCCCTCGATGTGGGGGGCTGCACCACCCACCCCCTTAACTAAATATACCAACTCTGAGACTGCTCTTCATTGGAGAAAGGGCAAATCCCCAAGAACAGCCATGTGAATTCTTCCCCGAGGAAAGAATTTGATGATGTGGCCATTCTCTTTTTTAAGCATTCGATGATTAGGTGTCGATGAATACGCATTTGACAACCTAAGCTGTCGACAAATCAATAGGGAACTGTTACAAATACATGTAACTTCATGTAAATTACAAAAGGAGGCAATTCTGTCACATTGTAGTCCTGAGAAAAGCACTCTTAGGTAACATCAAGGACTAAAACAACATCAATTTCATGCACTCTAATTAAGAGAGGCTCCATTCCCATCATGGTATTAGAATCTCAAAGCCATTGAAGAAATTAAACTCCTTGAGTAGGTCTGCACATTCATACACATTGTGTATAGCTCCATATATAGGGGCAGTGCACATTCATATTGGTTATGTGCAATCCCACATAGCGGTTGAGCACATTCATACACATCATGTGCAGTTCTATATTGGGGTAGTGCACGTTCATACACAGCATGTATGTGCAGTTCCATACAGGGGCTGTGCACATTCATACTAATTATGTGCAGTCCCATATAAGGGGTGTTTACTATGTAGATACTCAATTGTCATAACAGTAGCATGATTCACAGGATTAACTAGCACCATTGTGTTATGGCACATAAAAAGACCCTACCATAAAGTATGGCATACATAAGTCAACCAACGAGGGTATTGTCCATACATTGTATTTGCCATGCACACTACCTTTCCAGTTGCAAAGCAATAGCTGCTGACTCACACATGTGCATTTGATTTTTACATGATTGCAGACTGTCTAATTTCTTACAATATCCATTGTCATCTTCAAGTCACTGAATGTCTTATCCTGTTCTGAGACTAGAACTAGATAATTTTCCCTTACTCCCTGTGATTGGTGATCATCAGATGATCACCACAGACATTGGATTATAGATATCAGCTCACAGATCCCACTATTTTTCAATCAGCTCATCTTGTTAGCCGGCACGTCAGGTATCTGGTAAATTTCCTTCTCCTTCTGGATCTAGACCTCATGAGCCCCTGTTTTGGGGACCAAAATTTAACAGTGCATCCCTATCTGAAGTTACACTAGCCGCGGTCTGTTTGTTATAGACCAGTGTTATGAGAAAGTTGCTTAATCACACTATGTTCAAGCAGACAAGGAGATGTCACTGCCACAGATTGCTGTGTGGGAAAGCTTGGTTTGTTTTTGCTTTCTTGTATTTTGTATTGCTTTGTTGCTTTCTTCTGTTTTGCATATTGTGGTTTATTTTCTTTAGACTGTGTTTTAGTTTTATTCTGCCTTTAATTGCATATTTAAACTAGGAAAGCGACCACAGCTGTGTCTCTTGTAAGCCACACAGAAATTAAAATTTCCTCCAATCTCTCACTCTGGTCCTACTGTGTTTTTATACTTGACTGTCTTTCTTGTTGCCTGCCTCTTATGTTAATTTTACCACATATTTCCTTCTCTCTCTTCTTTCATTGCCTGTTTTGAGTAAGCACAACATTATAATTTTCTGCTTCATAGTTGCCAGCTTGGAATTCATGTTTATGTTTTGCTCCTGATTAGAGAAGGAGCAGAATGCATTGATTCCTGACTGTTTCTGATTGGGCAGTGAGTGTCTGTCTTGAGCTTTCCTGATTCGTCAGACTGCCATTCAAGGCATCTACCAGGAAAAGGCTGCAACAAGCCTACAGACCCTTGCATCATCACGAACGAGACTGTTGATTGCCAAACAGCCTGTGACATGCTTCTCCTGTTGGGATTGATGCTACAGTTTCACTTGTGGTGAGAGAAGAAGCAAAGGAGCATTGCATCCCAGCAATGTGAAGTCGTGATGAGACCAGCACTAGTAGTAGCCAGACAATAGTCATTCAGGATACATCCCTTCTTTTCATCATTTTTAACAAAACTAATTCTTTCTTTTCAGTAAGTACTGCTTGCTTTGCTGCTGTCTAACCTAACATTAGAATAGCTCCTAAGTATCATACATCATCAGTGTCTGCTTTAATTCCCCCCTTGAGTGTTTGGCAGTGCTCTGCATAGACACAGATACCTTGAGTTGACATTTTTCCTGTAAAAGCACCCTTGAAATTTCAACAATGCCTAGTTGCGCACAGGTTAACTAGTTAGCAGTAACAGGTGCTGCCTCCAGACTTGTAAATCAGATACTCCTGACATCACTTTATATTCTCAGTCCAACCATCTAATCAATAACAAAATGGTCTGTTGCCATGGATATGAACTTCCCCACTGTTTCCATTACCATCTTGGTGGATGTGGGCATCCTGAGGCAATGTAGAAATTGCCTCATGTTTTATTGACGAGCAGTTAATTTTCAAAAAGGTGTGTGGAGCTGCATTTACACACTGTCACTGGAGACAAAGGTCTCACATAAAAGCACTCCTAATATCAATAAGGTTGCCAGCAGTACACATGCTGCTCCCATCACACTAAATTCAAGGCAGGCACATAAACCCACATATGCTAAGGCACCTTACTAAACCCAGTAAACATACAAATACCCTCAGCAGCCCCAATGCACTCTTTCAAAACAACACCCACACCAACACAGAGAGCCACATCTCATGGAGCCTCTACTTCTAACTCCATAAAGCAAGCCACCACACAATCCAACATTCTGGTCATTGGAGACTCCATTGTGAGACACACTGGTGTCCATCTTATTAGGCTGAGTAAGGAGAAAGTCACGGTCAGTTGCTTATCAGGGGCCAGGATATGCCACATTATGAATGCACTCATGTCATTGGATCACAAGTACCAGTATGACTCAGTCATACTTCTTGTAAGTGTAAATAACTTGAAATGTATCACCCTAGACTATATGTTGAGAGGCATCAGGGAGATCTTGGAATATGTGTCCCAGGTCGATATGAGCATAGCATTGAGCAGCATTTTACCTTCTCCAAGCACAATGCCACAATACAAACAGAAGATGACTGACTTTAATAGTCAATCAGCTTAGATTCTAGTGTCATTCTAAGGGGGTCCAATATTTGTCAGCATGGAAGGAGATGGTCAACAGACCATGCTGCTTTACCAGGGATGGTCAGCACCTCTCCCCTCTAGGCTTTCGAATATTTGCTAAAACATTGTTCTCTCCCAGCAAACCCTGGAATATTCAGGAACTACTATAAAGCAAACTTCCTACTATTAAGTGATAACCTAACAAAATTTCAAGCCCCCATAAACCCTGAGAACACTGCTACCTACATGGAACTCTTCACAGAAACCCTGTACAAGCATGTTAACAGCTTCATAGAGGCAGCTGTATCCACCAGGAAGGAGTACAGAACTAACTCAAAAAATAAAACACCCTGGTGGGATCATAAAATCAGTAGGCTGTATAACTGAAGGAAGAAAATCATGGCAAAAATTAGGAGGTGTAGCACCCAGCAGGATAAAAGCATTCTCATCAAATTAAACAAACAACTCAGAGGACAAATACACTCTACAAAAGCCAAATATTAGGTAAATTTGGCCTCACAGACCAAGGACAACTACAAGGCATTCTTTAGGTATGTACACAACCTCAAATACAATGCACAATTGTAGCAGAACACATTGTTAATGGAGCCACCTATACTTAATCAGATGAAAGAATAAAAGAGTAACAAAAGAAAGTCATATGGAACAAAAGACCTTTTGTTATTAAATAAAGTCATAATGGAGATCTGCAAAAAGAGGAAGAATCTAAGTATGGCATAGATAGACTACAAAAAACAGTTGACAGTATCCCACATTCACACATCCACCCAAATCCTGGTCCTTATCCTAACCTACATCCTACAGCATATCCTAAAAACCTAAATATAATGACATTAAACCTCCAAAGCCTATGTAACAAAATAGCCCCGTTCCATGCCTGGATTGACCAGTACAAACCAGATATTCTTGCCTTAACTGAAACTTGACTAAATATTCAGGTAAAGGATTTGGAAATCATACCCCATAACTTTAATATAGCAAGACTTGACAGAACCTATAAGAAAGGTGGAGAAGTACCCTACTATATCCTGACACCTTTAACATCACGCTTTTTGCTAGCAGCATGCCCACTTTCACAAATACACAGATACTTATATCATTTCTAAATCTTAATAAGACCAAACATATCTATATCATAGTGCTATGCATTCCCGTAGGACAAACTAGACCTATGCTTGAAGACATACTGCTTTGGGACCTCTCAAACAATTATCCATGAGAATATCATTCAGGGTAATCTTAACCGGCAAACTCTAACTTCTCAAAACCCAACAAATAGTAATAACCTTTGTGTTTTTTTCTGAAATTGTCAACTGTCCTACTCAATACAGTAAGGACTATACCCAACAATCCACTCTGAACTGGATTCTTCTATCCCACCCTGCTAATTTTTCTACATCAGGCACACTTCACAATACCCTAAGTGATCACCTTCCCACATACGCCCGCAGAATCACCAACCACCTATCTAAAAAACACACCCTGAAAAATGTTCATAATCTCACTAACCTTTCTCAAGGAAAAACTTAATGAACTATTAAAGAACATAAATTGGTCAATTCTGAAACACCTCCCATTAGACACAGCAGTCCAGTATTTCAACACTGTTTTCCTTAATATACTTAATACCCTGGTCCAATGCACACAAAAAGAATAAAAATCAGTCCTGCTCCTTTGTTAACCAAGGCATGTAAAAATTTCATGAAGAAAGGGACATAGCCTGGGATCAGTGAAACATAATAAAAATGAGGAAAATCTAGTAGTATTCAGGCAACAATGTAACCAAGTAAAGAAGCAACTAAACAAAGAGAAACAATTATATTATATCCACATACAATCTGAGCATAGATCTAACCGTAAGAAATTCTGGTCGCTGCTGAACTCTGGAACCAAAAGGCATCACTGCCCTTCCCCTAATGCCCCACCATTACAAATAGTTAAGGACTTCAACACTCATTTTATACAATCTATAGCTTCTCTGATCTCTAATTGCCCCAGACCCAAGGCCAGTTCCTCTTCATTCATAACTACTGACAATGCTACTTTGTCTCCACCCACTAACATTTACACTATAAAAGCCCAAATCCCCTTTCTACTAACCCTACCAATTTCTCCCTACAATCCATCCTTACAAGTCTCGTAAAGAAACTGCTGCTAAAACTTACACCTTGCTCTACCTCACCAGATAACCTGCCACCTGAATACCTTAAAATAGCTGCCAACTCTGTTGCATACCCCATCTGTATTGTAATCAACAGATCAATTTCTGAATCTAAAGTTTCCAACCTCTGGAAAATGTCACATATAATTCTTAGCCACAAAGGGGGGTGCTCTACTGAGCTAACTAACTTCCGACCTATAGCCATTCTGTCTCCCATTTCAAAAAACTAGAAAAATGCATTCAAACAGCCTATGCAATAATTACTACATAACCACCTACTTACCCACACCCAACATGGTTTCTGTCCAGGCCATAGCATTTCCACAGCCATCCTGTCCTTCAGTGACACTGTAACTAGGGCTAGAGACACAGGTAACTTTGTCTCAGTATAGAGACGCAGGTAACTTTGTGTCAGTATTATTCCTTGACCTATCAAAAGCTTTCAACACAGTTTCACACTCCTTAATCCTGGCTAGTCTCTCCAACTTGGGACATATGCCTCCCTCAAGTCAGTGGTTTCATAGCTACCTAAACAATTGTAAACAAGCAATAAAATGGTTAAATACCATCTCTACAATTCTTCATACCCCCACAGGAGTCCCACAGGGTTCCATCCTCGGACCCATACTCTTCAATAATTTTACAATCAACCTGTGCACTTCTTCATCCCTAGGAACTCTCATACAAAATGCAGATGACTTGACTATCATCTGTACCTCTCCCACATTTTCTCATTTGTACTTTATCACACAACAAGCCTTTACCTCCTTTGAAAGCTGGCTCACTAACTCATAACTCTTTCCTCAACCCTAAAAAAAACAAACTCCTTCTCTTTATGCCAAAATATCACTCTCTTGATATGAAGCAGTTTAAAATCTGTTCTGCAGACAACACTGCTATTGAAATAGTGTCCTACACTAAACCTCAGGAAGTCATTATTGACAATCAATTTAAGTTTGACCTCCACATCCAGTACAACATCAAGAAAACCCACCAAAAACTGGGCATCCTGTATAGGAACAAACACTTCCTGAACACATCGACAGAGACACTCTAGCCAAAACCTACCTCCTCCCCTCCCTACTATATGGTGCCACAATCCTCACTAAACCACACTCCACAATCAGATCAAAAATAGAATGTTGCTACAACAAAGTGGCCAGATTTGCCACTAACTCAAAAAACAACATACACACATCATTGTGGAGCAGTACATATGCTACAATGGCGAACCCCCTAACCACCTACATTATGTTTAGCTCTTAACCTTACACAACATCATTTATAAACCTTTAGCATGCCCAGCCCTGAGTCATATAGTAAATCTGTATATCCCCAACAGAACCCTTAGGTCTGAAGATAAACAACTCCTAGCTATTTTCAATCTGTCAAACGTACCAGGACAAACCCTATATTCATACTCTGTAGCTAAAGTCTGGAACTCCCTCCCCCCTAACCACAAGAATAATTACTAATCTGGATGCATTCAAATCCTGCCAAAAACTTCATCTAACTAATACATGGCTATGCTCATGTACAACTCCTGGCTAAGTCTAGATTTCTCCACCATGACCAATCTACTCCTGACTAACTTTTACATTTTTACTCCATGACTGACAAAAATATTCAAAACCCACTTCAATACTTCTGATCTTTCAGCTAATCTCATCCCCTGTACTCTTCCATCATCTGTCTGCAATCCTTTTTCTCTACAAATATAATTGTATGGCTACTCACCAACAACCTCTGTGTCAAATGACAAGGAAGAACTAACGCATAACACGTATTATTCTCCATGTTATTAAAGAAAAGAATGTTTATAGGTTCAAATGTATTATGTTGTGTATCAAGTTAAAATGCTTGGATGTATGTTGCTCTACGTGAAGATAAACTATCTAGCCATTATATAAAACAAAGATATAGCAATACATCTGTACATATTTTGTCTGTTACTCTGGAGCTTTTCTCCATGGACCTCCTCTGAAAACAGATTATTTTGACCCAGACAAACTTTCCCAGTAAACAAATTTCAAATAAATAAATAAATAAATAAATAAATAAATAATGTTTTGTGCAGATGTTATAATAAAAGTATTTTTTGTGATTTGAGTATTGTTTTGCGATGAAAAGTAGAATTTTTGTTTTGTTTTGGGTTTAAGAAAAGATTAGATTGGTTCAATAAAGATTCAGTGGAGGGGTAGGATTTTTGTGTATTAATTTTTAAGGATAGGAATGTTGTGTAATAATTTTAAGGATGGCATGCTTGGAGCTGAGCAGATTAAAATGAAGTCATCTGCAAACTGAACCAGAAAACCTTTCCCTACTGCTGTATAAAGGTTGTGTATAAAAATATTGAAGAAGAGAGTACCTAGGAACGAACACTGAGCAACACTAATGGTTATGAGTAGGTAGGCAGGATGAATAGCATTTTGCCATTTGAGACATTATGTCCAATCTAAGAGATACTTCGTAAACAATCTTAGGGTAGAGGTGGAAAGACCAAGGAAGAGTAATATGTGTAGTAGTTTAAGATGGGACACTATATCTAATATTTTTTATAGATCCAGGAATATTGAATAGACTAGTTTACCTTTGTCCCCAAGTTGATTTACTGTGTTGTAGAACATGAAAGGAACTGCAGTGGTGCTATGTAAAGGGTGAAAGCCACATTGGATGGGAGAGTGTAAATCATTATCTAGGAGATACTTTAGCAATGGGGAATGTACACAGCGTTCTAGGATTTTAGACAAGGTAGAAAGTATGGCTATTGATTTATATTTGGAGAATTCCTTGTTTATCTTCCTTTATTTAGTGGGATAATATATATATATTTTTTCTATAATTTGCGTACGTACAATTCTAATATAGACCTTATTGATTAGTATTGATATGGGGTAAGCTGTGACATCTGTGACAGATTTTAAGTATTCATCAGAAAGTTGGTCAGCTGCTAATGCTCTAAGTTCCAGTTATGATAGCAGTTTTTGTATTATTTTAGTTGGGACTAGTTGAAGAGAAAATGTTGAGGTACTATTCTGAATGAACTGAAGGTATATAATGGGTCGTCTGCCAGATTCATTAATACTACAGGTGTTACTTGGCTGAAGTAGGAGTCAAACTGCTGTACGATGTTTTAGTTTATTTTATCTGGAAGGGGACTTGGTTGTGTAGTTTTCCTAGGTTTGAAGAGTCTGTTTATGGATGCCCAATAACCTTTTCAGTTAGAAAGGTTGTTCATTATACTTTAGCTATCTGGTTTATAAGGCACTTCACCCCTTAGCCTAAAAAGGTTTACGGCACCCCCTTATATGAAAAATACTGTGCCCCATTAGTTTGTTGTGCCTCTGTCCAGCAGTGACACAGAGATGATTCCCCGGACCTACGATCTTTCATCCACAAACAGAGATTTCTCTTGAACAGAGCCATGGTGCTCTGCCTCACATGGACACATGGATCGGGAGTCTCTGATAGGAGTCTCTGAGTGATAAATCTATCCTCCAGCATGTCCTATCCTCCGGCAGGTTTATTTAAGTCGCTATTCTAGTGGTTTTGGTGGGATTTGGATTTTTTTTTGTGGTGGATGTCATTAAATCGGAAGTTTTGACATGGCCTTGTATGTCAGGCACATGTCACACTGAGCAGACGGGTATGCAACTGAATGAGCTGGAGTTTCTTTCAATCTGGCAGCATATGACAGATTTGGAGTCCCTTTTATCCTTTTGGTGAGGAACTTTTGAGTCTCTCCAATTGCTGCAGATGTCGGGTGAGATACATCCTGAATGGGGCATTGTACTCATTTTGGAAATGGGTGAAGAAAGTTTTTTTTGTCAATTTGGAGGAGTTTCTTGGAGAGATTCTTCAACTGTCCTTATATCTGTTATTTCAGTTTTGATTATTTATACCATTGCTTCTATGTTTTTCTATTTCCTGTATAGCCTGTTTGTATTTCTCATAAGCCACGTAGTTGGATTTTATCTGACACATTTGTTTTTCTTAGTGGATCCTAACTAATGAGAACTGAGAGAAAATAAACATTAATTTTTTGAACTGCTACATCTAGAGCCGAGGTTTTACGGAAGATCAGTTGATTTGCCTACGTGTTGAGGTAGAGGATGTTAAATTGAAGTTTGCCAGCTTTTGAACTAGTTTACATGAGATGTTTCTGCAGCTGTTAGTGCATTTTAGGATAGCATATATGAGATTATGATCACTAGCATAAAAGATGAACTTGACAACGCAGCTTCAACAAAAAAGCTATTTAATCGGACACAGAATCGTAATTCAAACCCAACTGCAGGTTCATTTCCTTCCACTTTTGCAACAAAGCTGAATACAAGTTAGCATATGACAGCATTTTTAGTACCCTTAGACCCTGAGGTACAATGCCAAGATCTATATGTGCTAAAAAGCTGTATCTTTGCCACTGGAGAGTCTTATATTTTCTAACCTTCTCGAGGATGTTAAACAGCAGAATGTGGAAGTGAGCCTTTAACTAAGATTTTGTCTGGTGTATTGCTTAATATCTAATCAAGTACTGTATTCTTGCTATTAGTTTTATTGACTGTACTGGGGAATTAATCAGTTTAGTAAAGCTGTACAGACTGACGGTGTTACAGCCTTCACCTTGAGTAGCTCAATCATTGTTAAAATCATCGAGTATGATAGTTTCTTGGGTGACATTATTTGTGGGTCATGACTGTGTATCTTCAGTTAGAGAAGAATTGTTTCTGTTGGTGAGCTAAGAATACCTACTGTGGGATTTTCATATGCAAGTCAACAGAGAAGCATGAAGCAGTTTAAGACACAGGAGGAAATCAGTTGTGTGTCAGGTAAAGAAAGACTTTCTGGTACTCCAGAGAAAAAAGAAAAAGAATCTAACATAATCTTCAAAGAGTCATGATGATTAATAGTTCATCTCCATGAGAATCAATATTAATAACTGATTTTGATGCTGGTAATCATAAATGTTGAGCTCACGTTTACTCTGTTACAAGTGACCTAATCATTTCAGAGGTGAAGTACATAATATAGTGTACTACTCTGAAAATATGTCACAGCGGCTGGATGACACATGCATGTATGACCTACATATTACATGCATGTGTTTTGCAGCAGGCATTAAAGCTCTGCATTCAAGAACTCATGCCTAAGACTGTTGGATTACCTTAGTATAAAAGACTCCTGGATTACCTGTATAAAGTAAATTTAGCTGACAATCTAGCTCCTTCATCCAGCAATTCTAACAAACCTGTTACATATAAATAATCATTTTTGTAGAATGATTAAAAAAAAACAACTCATTATAGTGACTACACATTGTATATACATGTGGAATATATATTTTCTAAAATTAACTGTCTTCCTGAGTTTTTAGCATATTTATATAACAGTATTTGCTCAATGAATGTGTATAACACACACAGACACTCTTTTTCAAAATAGGAATGTCATATATATATATATATATATATATATATATATATATATATATATATATATATATTATATATAGGTCTACCTGATATGGTTGACAGCTCATATGATCGAAATCCAAAACACTGACAGCTCAAAACACTGAAAGCTCATTTGGTCGACACATGAAACCAAAGGATTATGCCCTTTCTCCACTGTAGGGTGACCCTGGAGTAGGAATAATAAGTTTGGGGGTGTGGGGGGTGAAGCCCCCCACATATGTCATAAATTGTAAACATACATACGGATACATTGAACTCAGTTGACTACATTCATGTACATAATGTGGGGGGCTACGTCCCTCACGCCTCCAATGTGGGGGACTGTGCCCCCCACACCCCCCAAACTTATTATTCTTACTCCAGGGTCGCCCTACAGTGGAGAAAGGGCATAATCCTTTGGTTTCATGTGTCGATCAAATGAGCTGTTGATCAAATGAGCTTTCAGTGTTTTGAGCTGTCAGTGTTCTGGTGTCAGTGTTTTGGTTTTCAATCATATGAGCTGTTGACCATATCAGGTAGATCCATATATATATATATATATATATATATATATATATATATATATATATATATATATATATATAGGCATATGTGTGATATTAAAGGGTGTGTCTATGTCCTTTAAGGGAGATGATGCTAATGATATCTGTGAGTCACGTGGCCCTCAAGTTCGTTCTCTTTGAAACTCTACTGTTCTCAGTTACGGAATGGAGTTTCCATTCATCATATCTGTTTTATGCAGCCATTTATTTCTTGCATTATTAATGAGTGTCATAATCATTAAATATTATAAAGCCAAATTGCCTGAATTTTGGACAAAAGGGCAGCAGATATAGCTCTCTGTCCTGGCTTTTTTAAATGCTTTCATCACTGGATATGTAGTAACTTAGTTCACTTATTGGGAACTGCAGGTAGCACTTACTCATTCTGACTTCTATACTCCATACACTTGCATTTATTTGTATCTCTCTGTTTGAATTGGACCTCTTGCTGCTGTTGCAGGTAGGTGTACCTACATTTTTCCACAGTGCCTCTTTGAATTAACCAAGCTATAAAACCACTAACTATCCCTGCAATCATGTAGGCACGATAAGAAATTACCTTGAGCCTCTACTAGTCCTCACCAGGCTGCTTTACACCATAAAACTTGAAATTCAAGTTAATAACTAATTGCATACTGGTTTAATTGAAATCTGTATCGTGATCCAAACATGTACGTTCTGAGCTGGTAATGGACAGCTTGGACTGGTAATCTTTACGAGGTTTAGCAGGTCCTCTCTCTTGGTATTTAAGTCCTTCGGCACCACCTACATGGTGGCAAAGCATCAGATGTTTTCCTTATTCGATGAAGCATTGGGCTGGCTGTCCCATATCCTAAACTGGGAGTTAGAGGATTGCAGTACTATAGGGGAGATGCACAATGGGGACACCATAACTCAAACAGGAGTAATGACTAGTGGGAGAACAGTAGCACGGTCCGGTCATGTTATGGATTCAGAAGAACAGTGTATTGTACAGCAGAAAAATATGAGATTCGGAACTTCAGTGGGTTACACTATGAGTAATTATCTGATTACAAAATGCGAGCTTCATTATGAATCCACCAGATTATAATTTCTGCAGAGATCCTACAGAGCTTTTTCATCCCAGGTATTCTGTGAGATTCAACTAAGTTCTTGCAAAGTCTAGTTGACAAAACAACATGGCATTCTAGTCCCCTGTAAAAATGATGATGGTCAGAAAATCCCATAGGATTAGCTATGTTATTAATGAAACAGTGAACTATACAAATCTTGATTCAGTCCATAACAGGAGCTTGTCATGAAATCAACATCATTTCGGAAGACATGGCTAAAACTATGCAGTATTTACCATTTTTACAGCAGTATCACCTCTCTGCAACTCATCTGACTCCATGTTGAGTTGTATTGATAAGAAAAGTCCTTCCACTGTATCCAGATATCTTTATCATATAGCCTATATGGTTCCTGGATAAACCCAAGTTAATCTCCTAAATTCCTCAGCAAGGTTTACTATTTCAGATATTAATATTTTGAACATTTGTTGATAACATTTAAATTGTCAAATTGGACTTATTCATTACAGCAATATAGACAATACAATAATTGACAGGAGCAACAAACATATACATTACACACACACACACACACACACACACACACACACACACACACACACACACACACACACACACACACACACACACACACACACACACACACACACACACACACACACACACACACACACATCTCTGGGGCATTTTTAAGCCCAGTCATGCTTCCCATATCTATCTGGCAAGTTTTGTATACCCTAGGGTTAGTTTAAGGGATCTATGTAGGCTTGGACATGGGTGGTCAAGCATTTACAGGCTGCGTCTGTATGCTAGAGATATAGGTACCAGACCAGCGGCAAATGTCCGATTCCCCAGTTTTGATGCCTCAATTCAGCATCACTGAAACATTCATTGTCTTTGGAGAAAAAGAGAGAGAGAGACCGAGAGAGAGAGAGAGAGAGAGAGAGCCAAAGAGCCCTTACATTCCCTTTGGGACAACAGTTTACAGCAAGGAGTAGTGATCTGTGGATGGACCTGTGATTTTCTATTTTAGCCCTGGCACCCCTTGCCATGGCCGTGACTTCTTCAGCATCCCTGCCAGTGAAAATGCACACACGCTTTTATGCAGGCCATTTGCTAGTGCAGTCCCTTGAGCTAATCATAGTCCCTACTCCCGAGGTGGGTGAACTGGCATTAGACCCTCCATTCTCTCGTCCACATGTCTGCTACTCTGTCATCCAAGCCCCTAATCAAACCTGGGTTGTCTAGGACAAAATCAAGGCTTTATCTCTGTAAGCTGCGGAGCAAGCTGTGATTTTACATTAGCACTAATTAAAAAAAAAAAAAAGACTTTTCATGAAGATCTTTCACAGCCCCTACTCTGTCATTTCTCTAAATATACTAATTGCAGATTCACTACTCTTCAAAGGGGGTAAAAGGGTACGCCCTTATCTCCATGGCTGTAATACCTTAACAATAGTAATGCAGCAAGGTTCAATGTTACTGCGAAGCTGAGGCCAATAATTAGCATTCTGCACTTCTTCTCCAATGACGCCCTACTCTCAGCTGATTTACATCTTCATTATTTAACCTTTTAGTTGTCGTGTCAAATCTTATCATAGATAATGGGAACCCATAGGATTACAATAGCCTTTTCTCACTGCTTAACTATACATGGACATTCTGCTAAAGCTTACCTTTTTCCATTCTCATTTAATTTTCTAGTATATACTTCTCCATTCCCTCGATTACTACACTGCTTAACAATTATTTCATCTTATTTTTGAGTGCACTGTTCCTTAACACCTATTAAAACCTGCTGATCTTAGAAATGAAAAGGCTGACTGTGACAGGCATTTTAATGCTCTTTGCATTAAAAACTATTTTACATAACAAACGCTGTCTGAGAGATAGATAACTAAATGGAAAGTTAAATTATGTTGGAGGTAAAGAGGCGTGAGGGTATATTGTGTTACTGAAGTACTGAAAGGTTACAGAAGTCTATGGCTGAGGTGTTAGCATCAAAATAGCTGTAGAATTAAAAAAAATGTAATATACACAAAAGTTTTTGAAAATAAAGGAAGGAGTAAGAAAAAACTATGGTAATTAGGTTAACATATCAGTGCTGATAACTGAAAATGAAAAAGTGCACACAAACCATAATAATCCAAAAAATACTTACCTGCTGAGTAGTTCCCTGTGGCTAAAAAAAAACAGATAAGAAGTTTCTGTAATGCAATCAGACTGTACTAATGCTTAGCGTAATAATCTTGGCAAGAAATAATTATGCTGGTTATGAAGAGTTATTAAAATAAAAAGTATAAATCCATAAAGTAGTAAAAAATGACCAGTGTCAAAATTAAGACAAATCATGACATGGTTTGAAATCGGTTTCATAATACTTAGTGTACCACTCTTTTTCGTAATCACGTTTGTAGCAGTGGTATATGCAAGTATTGACAAGTATTGGTACTAAGTGGTAAACAAAAAAAAAAACTGCATACCTTGCTGAATTTGAAACATCCAGGAGTTATGAGTCTTTTGTTAGGTAGGCGCATAATTACAGCATTTTCTTTTATCTCATTTAAACAGATAAACTACTCATATCTGCACTGTATTCATTTCTGTACTTCAAATATTTACTCAGTTAATGTTCATTTGGATGAATGTCATCTTCTCCCAATGCCTAAGTATACCTATCTGGCCCAATGATGAAACATGGCATCCTGTTTCTGAATTTAATTGTATTATGAAAGGTTTTGGGCATTCTCTCCCAATGCCTAAGTATACCTATCAGGGCCAATGATGAAACATGGTCTCTTGTTTCTGAATTTAATTGTATTATGAAAGGTTTTGGGTTTGCTCAGGTAACTCACTCTGCAACGCATAAGCATGGCAATATTTTGGATTTGATCTTCCTGTTGGAGTTTTGTCAGCCTCAGATCTGGTGGTGGAATTAGTTTCATGGCCTGATCACTTCCTGGTCCACTTTTGTATACAGTTACCTAATCATGGGCTCCCTGACCTTGAAGAAATGGTAGTTTATAACATCAATTAGATGGCTGCTTATCTTTTTATAACCACACTTCTTCAGTTCTCTTTGGAGAGCAGTGCTGATTCAGTGGATGTCCTTGTCAAGCGCCATAATAAATTCTCATCTCAGACATTAGATTCTTTGACCCCAGGTTGTGTCTGCCCTATCCCAACCAAGAGGAGTGGGACTTGATACTATTTGCAGAGCCGGGAGGGGGTTGCTGAGTCACTGGCAAAGTTGGCTGGTGGAGTGAGTAGCAGCTAGAAACCTGTCTTGAGGTTGAAATACAGCTGGATGTTTTCTAGTCATGGTTTCATACTTGCCATAATACTGAAGTAGCTCTAATAAGAGTTGTTAATAATCTCCTCATGACAGGAGACCAATGGCGGCACTATTCAGTTTTGGCTCTCCTGTATCTGTGTTCAGCATCTTAACTGAATGAGTGGATTTCTGCAGCAGTGGTTCTGAAATGGTTTACTTTTTAACTCTCCAATTGTACATAGGTTTGTTTGTTCTGCACCCATTTCATCATCTACATCTAGTCTGGAATGCAGAATGCAGAGAAGCTTGTGCTTGGAGAGCATTATTCCATCTATCAAGTGGACACCTGCAAGACGTGAAAGTTTCTATTTACAGAAATCTCATCAGGAGCTAACTGACTGGTAATGCTTTTGTGGGAGGAGAGACTGTATGGCCTTGACCTATCTATCAACCCAAAGAGCTTTGTCACACTCAGATTGTCAGTCTAACCCTCAGTTTTTCCCTGACAATATTATCTGTATTAGGTCCACCTTTCCCTCAGCTGGCCCCAAGGGTAGAACAGTATGTCGTCATGCCCTATTTAGCTTTGTGATGGCTGGTGTTTAAGATTCTTGTTTTTGATGAGTATACTAATGTGTTTTTAGTTTGCACTCAACAATGTGCAGGCTAGACCCTTCCTTTTGAGCTGGCTATAGCCAGCTTTCCTGTGCTGGGGCCACTGATCTATCAAATTTTGATTGCCTCTTTGATGGATGGAGTTTTTCCTTCAGCTTTTGTCCCAAATGCCATGAATAATTACTACCCTTTGTGTAACCTGTCATTTCTTGAAAATGTTATTGAGAAAGTTGTTTATAAGCAGCTAGAAACCTATCTTGAGGTTGACAGACAGCTGGATATTTTCTAGTTATGGTTTCATACTTGCCATGTTACAGAAGTAGCTCTAATAAGAGTTATTAATAATCTTCTCATGACAGGAGACCAATGGTGGCATTACTCAGTGCAGGCTCTCCCGTATCTGTGTTCAGCATCTTAACTGAATGAGTTCGATCTTACTGTGGGATTTCTGCTGCAGTGATCTGAAATGGTTTACTTTTTAACTCTCCAATTGTACATAGGTAGTTTATTCTGCACCCATTTCATCATCTACATCCAGTCTGGAATGCAGAATATCACAGGGTTTTGCTTTGGATCCCTTGATGTTTACTGTGTAAATGCTTCATTAGGAGATCTCTTAAGGGAAATGGGCCTTGCCTGCAATAGATGAACAGATGACACTCAGATTTATTTCTCCATTCCACAATAAGATACCGCTTGTACTTTGCCCCTGGCTGGTGACCTTAATGCTAGCCATATTTCACTTACTAATAATCGACTAAAATTGAACATCACCAAGGCAGAAGCTTTGGCAATGCATTCAACTTTGAGAAACTCTTTTGCCATACATTTGCATAATTATATTATATATGATGGTGCTAAACTGGAATTTGTTAACAAAGGGAGGAATCTTGGAATTATTCTAGAGTCACGGTGTATACTTTGGGATCAAATGTTGGCTGTAGTAAAGATAACTAGTTTCACTCTATAAAACATATTCAAGATTTAACACTTAGTTCTGAAAAACAATCTATAGATTGTTGTGTAGCATTGGTCTCTTCCAGACTGGACTACTGCAATGCCCTGTACCTAGGTCTGCCTAATACTGAACTAGACCATTTAGAGTTAATGCAGAATTTGGCAGCCAGATTACTGACTGGGTACATCTTGTTACCAACACATAATACCTGTCCTGCTTAGCCTGCACTGGTATTTGGTCTGGTAATGGATTACTTACAGCATTCTGGTATCAGTGTATTTGTTCATGCATGACTTGAAACTTTGTTGTCTAAATGAGTTGGTAGTGCCCTAATGCCCTTACACAGGCTCTACTCTTAGCTTCCAAAGGGCTGCTAGCAGTTCCTCATGTCAACCTTGTGAATTCCAGCTTTAGAGCTTTTTATTACAATAGCTGTGAAACTTGTTGCCTCAATAGCTCTGTGAATGTTCCTCCAAGGCTGGTTTTAGATGAGCATTAGAAATGCATGTAATTGATTTAACATATGATGACCTGGAGGAATTATATTTGATTTTCATGTTGTTTGTAGTAACTCCTGTTTATTTATTATTTAGGTTGTTATATTAACTTCCCATATTGTAGACAATTTTCTATCCATCTTACTGCATAGTATCCTATTTGTAATATTTAGTTTATTGATTATATCAGCATGGGGAATGGTGTCAAATGCCTTGGCCAAATCAAAGCAAGCATTGTGTACAGGGTGACCACTGTAAACAGCTTGTGTTGCCTTCTCAAAGATGTTATCCAGGTTCATTAGACAGAATCGACCTTTTACAAAACTAAAGTGCTGAAGATCTAGCCTGATGAGATTTTTAATGTTGATCCTTTAAAGAAAGCTATGTTCCCAGTCTATATAAAAAAGCTTGCACCTTGTCCTTACACAAAAGAGGCACTTTTATAGAACTTACCTACTGCAGACTAATAGCCATTCTATGTCTACTCTCAAAAGTATCCACCATCATACCTCCCTATTGTCCAGATTTTTACAGAATGTCCAGATTTCTGCCTCATATTTTTGGTCTGTTCCTCATAAAATTGTAGTTTTCTGGCAAATGACTGCAATGATCTGAGGATTGAAGATACCAAATGATCGCATATATTTGACTTTCAGACTTCAAATCCTTCAGAAAATGTATGTTAACACAAACCCTGCTACTCTAGCAACTTTTTAAGTTTATAAGAGCAATATTAAACATCTGTCCCTATTTTTGAGCCTTTGTCCCCCCATTTTGACAGGCCTTGTCGAGATTTCTTGCATCAAGAGGTTGAGAGATATGTCCCATCTTCACAAAAAGTGAGGTTTGGCAGATGGTGAGAAGCAAGGTGGACCCACAGATGAATGACTACACTGGATCCTGGAGCTCCTCCTCATGTAGCTGTCAGAATCACATAGCTGGCTAGCTCCAGTCATCAGTCTACCAGAGGTGGAGCCTATGCATGGTGAAAAACATGGAAATCATTAACATCTGAGTGATCCACATTGGTTTCCCTTGGAGCCAGCTTGGAAGACCATGCTTATTGCAGTCTATGTCCCACCACAGTTTTCTCTTTCCTTAAGTGCCAATCCCCATCTCTTGTTTATAGTTTAATCCTCCCAACGACCGGTTGTACCCCCTCTATCAATGTACAACTCCTCATGGTTGCCCATTCTTTTCTGACACTAGTTTCCCTCTCAGGCTTTGTCTGTTTTATATGTCTGTTGGCCTCTACTGTCACTGTTATACCCTTTTTCCTGCCTAGAGCTTCTCCACAGTAACCGCTCATAACCTTTGAAAAACAGAGACATAACTCAAAAAAATATACCTTTACTTCCCCACGTCCACAAAATATATACCCTTCCTTCCATACTACCACACCATTCTTCCCTTCTCTTTGTCCTTCTGTGCTTCTCTGCTTGCTCATCTCCATTTCTGAATGCCTTATTACCCCTTTTCCTTTGCCATATAGCCCCTGTATGTTCTCCCAGCTGTGTGTGTGTGTGTAGCAGCTATGAGGTACTTCAAAGTTCATATGATATGCATATCACTGTTCATGCTACCTGCATGACTATGCCCCAAATGTCATGAGACCACTGATATGATCGTACAATGGCAACATCTCCTTGGGAATGCATGGGATTACTGATATGATCGTACAATGGCTACATTTCCTTGGGAATGCATGGGATCACTGATATGATCATACAATGGCTACATTTCCTTGGGAATGCATGGAATCACTGATATGATCGTACAATGGCTACATTTCCTTGGGAATGCATGGGATCACTGACATGATCGTACAATGACTGCATTTCCTTGGGAATGCATTGGATCACTGATATAATCCTACAATGGCTACATCTCCTTGGGAATGCATGGGTAGGCTTCAAATGATCTTCAAGGACCAATAGTCTAGTAAGTTCCTATGAGCCTATGAACTTATAGCATATGGTCTGCTCAGTTTTGCAGTGACCACCATTTTTATGACTGTGAGGCTTCATTATGTAGAACTGTCCTCAATGTGATCATGCCTGTCAGTGCTTACGCATCTCTTACCCCCATTAGCCACTTCACATCACTTAACCATGCTATTTGCCCCACAGCATGGTCACATTACTCTTCTTTCTGAATGTTGCCCCTATTTACTCTCATAACTACTCAGAAGCTCAGATTCCTATTTTATTTAATATCTCTCAGGCATTTTGTATAAATTGTGTGTATGTATGTATATATATATATATATATATATATATATATATATATATATTTTTTTTTTTTTTTTTTTTCTTGGAAAAACAAAAAGACATTTTTTTTTTCTTTACAATTGTATTGTTCTTATTTTCAACTGTATATGTGTACTTCTCTTTAAATGTTAAACAAAAAATAATGCATTAAATTAAAAAACAAAGAAAAAGAAACTTGACAAACACAAAAAAATCAGACTCCGGTCACAAAGCAAGCCTTCTAGATCATGTTAAACTGCGGTGGTGGTGCTGCAGTAGCGTTGTCGCCTCACAGTAAGACGTTGTCCTGTTAGATTCTCAGCTAGAGCGTCTTCTGTGTGGAGACATGCGTGAATGGGCATATGTTCGTTGAAGGTTGTGCATCAGGGCCGGCAACTTGGCACGTAAAAATCTACTGCCAATCATTAGTGGACAGGAGTTCCGCTGTGGTGACCCCTAACCAAGAAAAGCCGAAAGACCCAACAACAACCTAGGATACCTATGACACACAGTCTTCATTTAGTTCCATTACTATTCCACTAAATATTATTATTATTATTATTATTATTATTATTATTATTATTATTATTATTATTATATTAGTTTCCGTCTATGGCTCCCTTTTATTGAATTCTACTCTAACAGTTTTTTGGTTCTCCATCGGTATTCTTCATTAAACTAAAGCGATATTTAAAATGAAGAGCAATCGATTCCACATATGCCCAGATTCTCAACCCCAAACAGGGACAGCGCTGAAGTTTCAGTTTCTCATATTTCTGTAAATTAAAGTCAAATGCATTACTTGCTATTTTATTTACTTATTTTATTTATTTGACAGGTGTTTGTTGGGAAAGCCCTACTGGGATAATATCCCATTTTCAGCTGAGGCTCAGGAAGAAAATCTACACATTGACAAAACTGGGTTACAGTTAAATAACAAAGTTATTACAAAACCTAATGCAGAAGAACAACATACAATCTAAGTAGAAATTTCACAACTGCAGTTCATGCAGTCTGAATTTATACACAGAGAGTGCAACTATTTGGGTAGATATAACAATACTGAATAGATATAACACATTGAAAAGCAACATTGTCAATAGTTAAAGAATCCACAAAGCTGCAGTTCAGAGACAATACAGTAAACACACTATGCACTTTGAAACAGAGATCAGGAGGGGGGAATGACAAGTTCAGCATGATGTATATAGTTAGAATAATCACCACTAAGATCATACTAACATCATGCTAGGAGGATTGGGCTACAGAATGACTTTGGACAATGTTCTAAGACATCGGTATAGCAGCACTTGACTTCAAGCATGAATTTGTTTCAAGTAACTCATGCTATCATTGTAAGATAATTGGTAGTTAGATATTTCAGATCTGTTATGTTTATACTAATCAATCATTACCATCTCATGTGTCGGAAGGATAGGAGACAAAAAGCTGTTGTGGTAAAGTATCTCCAAAGTAATTATATGTTTGCTTCAACACAAGCTGCTATATATATATATATATATATATATATATATATATATATATATATATATGTGTGTGTGTGTGTGTGTGTGTGTGTGGATCTACTTCAGAATGTCGACTGTTAAAAATGTCAACTGTCTTATGGCTGACACCATTTGATCGACATTCCGAAATACCAACAACATCCTGAAATAACACCATTTACCTACTGGTAAACACAGTAAAACTGTGTTATGCAGGGGGGCAAGCCCCCCTGCACCCCCCACACCCCCTGCTACTTAAAAATTCTCACTTCAAGATCGCACTACAGTGCAGGAAAGAGGAATTTCCCAGTCCCGCACTGTAGCGGGATCTCCTCTATCATGTGTTGGCCTTTCAAACATTCGCTCATATGGTGTCAGCCATATGAGTTTCAAACATTTGAAAGTTTGAACAAATGAAGGGCTTCCATATATGTATACATTATGAAACTATGTTATGAACATATATACAGGCAGCTTTGCCAGGATTACTGTAGCAGAGTATAATTATGAGGTATTGCAAAACAACACTTGTACTTGGGAAAAATAAATAATTTAAATATTTGCTTAATTGATTTGCCATGAAGGACTGTCATATTCCATAGAGGACTGGCTTTATACATTGTATATGTTGTTAGCTGGAATAGAGTACAACATCTCAGTGGCCCTGTATAAGATGAAACATATTTCTGGAAATTAATAGGTTCATAGGTAAGTACTAGGCTAGCTACCCTTGTGGGCCATTTGAAGCCTATACAATTTCCATTTTTGTACTCAAGTTAACTTACCCCATTTGGTTAGAGATTAGCCTTACCCATCCCATGGTCAATAATTGTATATTACCCGTAATGAGAACAACTAGGATTGTACCATAGATAAATTTAGATTATAATTTTTATACTTTCGTAATGAAGGGACCCATGTATGAAATAAAGTATTTATGAGCTGTCTCATTCCATTAGTAATACAGGGGGCAGTCCTTAGGTAAATTTTCTGTTTCTCATCCCTAGAGCCAAGCTGTGCTTAACTATGGACAGGGAAGAACTTTTGTTTTATATGGATGGGAAGTCTGTTCCAGAGCAATAGTATACCTATCCCTTCAAATGTTGCAGAAGAGGTTTCGATCCCTAGACCAAGTACCTCTAAAGCCATATGACTTACTGGTGTTTACTAAATCCATCAGTATTGGGTCAGATGGTGCCTTGTATACCAGACAGGTACACCTCTTAGCAGTCAGTGGGATACCAAAGACAGTGAAAGGGCTTTGAGTGGGTCCATGAAGGACATGTTGTTTAGGCCTTACATCCTAAATGTAATGAATAACTAATAAATAAATATGGAGCTAGAAATTAGGGTACTTAAGTATTATCTCAACCACATTCTGTCTAATGCAACCACATTCCGAGCAGGACAAGTGGCTCTTTTCCAAGCGATCGCTTCCGAGATCATACTCACCTTATTTTTCTGCTCGACAAATGGATGGACCACAAATTTGGAGAGGACAATGTTACCATCCGTGTCACTAGCACATAATTTCAGGGTTTGATCGATGAGATAATCATAATTTTGTGTACTGCGTGGAGCTTTATGTGCTCCATGTAGTGCCACTTACAGGAAAATATCAACATTTTTGTCGGCTTTTAAAGGCATAAACAGTTAACGGACAGTGTCAGCAGGGCAGTAAACAGTGTGTGTGGGGGGGGGGTTCTGATAAAGTACTTTGCAGTGAAGTCAGTAAATAACATTTTACAATGTTAGAGTTCGTATCCTTCAGGAAACAAATGCGAAAGCAACTCCTGTTGTCACAACAAGTCTGTACATGTTTTACAGCAGCTTAAGAAGACCTTACCGGACTTAACAATTATAAACCATAAATTTCCTATGGGGTGCTTAACATTTGCAGAATTCTGACAGTTAATTCGCCTAATGGTATGCCTTGTAGTTTCAACCGGAACTTACGTGGTTGCGATAATACGTAAGTACTGAAATTAGATTGTTTGCTACTCAGCCCTTAAAATTTAGTCTTAGAGTTAATTTCTTATACTAATATACATTGAGCCTAGCAATTCAATATCTTTATTACCATTCCATAACAATGGTGTTAAAGTGATTGTTCTCCGCTGAAGTAGAAATAACAGCATATATTACATAACAGATGTAATATGCAAATAGAAATGAAATGAAGAAATGTCTGAAAAGATTGTGTGCTTTGTTAATATAGCTGTAACTTGAAAATGTACAGTTGTACATAAGAGATATCTTTTTCTGATATGATATTGCTTACTGTGTTGGGGTGTATCACTTTTTTCAAATTTGTGGAAACCTCTGAATTGATTATAACATTTATGGACTACAAATGGTAAAGCCTCTTGTATGGGAATATTTGAGGACTTTGGCTCTCACAGTGAATATATTTTAAGTGTTTATGGTGAATTATCAGGCTCACTTTGAAGAAGTCGCACGAATACATGTCATTTACAAAGTATGTTTTTCATTTTTTTTTCCTAACTCACTTTTCTAGATTTCTGCCACATGGGTTTCACAAAGATGTCCATAACCCATAATTATATTATCTTTATCTATGGCACTCATAAGGCTAAGTTCCACATAAGTTTGTTCAATAATTCTCTTTTGAACTGCATGGCTTCATAATTTTCTTCCAAGAGAATTTATTAAGTAGCTAATAATAATTGTTCTGACAGAATGAGAAAGAGAATTAAATATGTTTTTATTTTTTCAAAGATTGTCACTAAAGTTACATATGTAAAGAAAGCATAGAAGCTTCTCAACACAAATGTCACAAGACAGAAACTATTTTTGATGAGTCTTTTGCCACTGATATGAAGAGAAAAGATATAGTTCTTTTGCCTGTAAATGTCTGACTTCATATTTGTCAGTATGTGTGCTCTGTCATCTTAGAAGACCACTGACATATGAATATGAGATTGAGAAGGAATTATGGGCACAGTGATTTTTTTTATTTAGCTTACCTTGCGGTATAAACTCATATGTAGTCATAATAGCATCAAAGGCCCAGAATGTAGCTGGCCATATTACAGACGGGGCTGAGGTAGTGAAGGTAGTGGACATAAGTGATAGTAATTTGTCTAGATCATAGATAGTGTCTACAGCAAAAAGACAACTATGGCATAATTTGGATAACAAAACAATGTTATCCAAACTTCATTGTATATGTTATATGATGGGCACCGGATCACAAGAAAAATGCTTTCATCTGAATATATTGTTTTGTGTGGGCATTGCACTGAAGTAAAACTCAGATTACTTTTCCGAAGATACCCAATCTGTCGCAGAAATATTTAGATGCAATTATCTGCATATCTGTTTACTTTCTTTTTAAGATGTTAACTCATCAAACACTGCTGGCATGTACATTGCAGAATCAACATGCATTCATATAAAGAGTTAAAACTGCATACAATCCCAAGATAAATGCATTTGGAGTATATTGACACTAATCATTTTGTAAAGGAATTAATTACTTCTTTTACAAACATAACTCCCTTCAAAAAAACAGCATTCACATAGATGTTCAAAACGATAACATGGGGACATTTAAAAAAGTACATGAAAAATGAAAGATAGCTACACTTATTGCTAATGTATTCTCCTCTTTCTTAAAAACACAAAAAAAGAAATGGGAAAAATAAAAAAGCTGGCATGGTTATCATTCATGTTGATGTCAACAGCCCTCTGAAGACAGGTAGCAGGAAAATGCCACCCCGGGGACCCTATTCATTCCGCACAGCAGGGTCCTGTCTATAATTACTACGGCCTACTTATTTCTGGGGAAAAGAAGTCCGACGCCAGATCTCGCTTTTTCTTAATAGGTGAAGTTGAACCTAAAGAACTGTAATTTTAATCAAATCTCTTCCCATCTGCGTGTAGCGTCTCAGAAAAGTTGAAGATTTAAATGTATGTTGTAGGGTTTACTGAATGGCCACAGCAGGGGGCCAGAGAGACAGTAATTATGTTACACTTAAAGGTATTTCTGTTGCCAAGGATGTTTTTTTTTTTCTTTTTCTCTTTTCTATTGAGGGTAAAGATGATGTCATGGACAGAAAAGGAAACACTTCAAGAGACTAGAAGACAAGAAGATATTAAATGAAATATAGAAGAAAGAAAATATTATGCATTCACACATCTGCAAAGTAAATGAGCCATTCATTTAAACTGATACTTAAAACTTACTGCTAATATATAGCTTGCTGATTTGCAATGTCATAACACAAAGATTGATGTAACTTATACTGTACTACATTAAAACCTTTCATACATTATACACAACAGCACTCCCGCTCAGTTATACATTTTGGTGTTGATAGTGATTTTTTTATTACCATGTGATTCAGTTTATATTGTTATTTTGCCATTTGTTTTTTGGCTTTCCTTTAGTCAGCATTAACACATCTAAGCATGATGCTGAATAATTCAAATTACAAAAAAAATCTTAGTTCCTCAAACCATTTTATTGTTTTGGGTGTTTAGCTTATACAATTTCAGCCAAACGCCAATCTTTATCAGTTTTTATTCTTTAAAGCTGATATGTGAAATACTATGTTCAGTCTAGACTATTATCTACCTTGATTAATGTGGTACAACTTTTTTTCTTCAGTAAGAAAGCACATGGTATGTGAATCGTTCTTGGTGTTCTCTTTCATAAAAACAGAAGAAATACTGTTGTTCTTTATTATACAACTTCAGATCTAGTTTGTACAAGTAGTATGATTTGTATAGAATACCTCTGTGCTACATGTTTATCAAAAATTACATCTGATATCCTATTATTTAAAGAGGAAAAGCTACTTCCAAGTTTTAATTCTCTCAATTTTTCTGTGACAGGTAGTTTTAGTCAGGAAAATGAGAATTATGTATTTGTATGTCAGTAGAGAAGTGCAGGAAACACAGATCAGAGGAATGTAGTACAATTTCGATTGTTATTATTTTACCTGAATCCTTTCCAAAGATTTCCAGAATGGCAGTATACCTTTTATAAACTCTTTACCTAAAAGCCATACCTGATTGCCTTTATCCTGGTGCACTGTAATTTCAGAGGCATCCAGTTGTCTGCAGCTGTTACTGATAACCCATTGCACAGTTTGCTATCGTCCTGCCGTATCATTTTGTTGAGTAGTAATGGCTACCTCAACTACAGCTCTGAAAACAATTGTATGGAGCACTTTATCCATTTAGAGCAGAGTTTCTATAGATGACAGTCTAAAGGCCGCAAAAACCTACAAAATATTGAGTTAATTTGCAGCTACTTTTGGTTGGTGATAGTGACTGCTCCTGTGAGAATCATTTTCCTAAACTGTGTGAATCAGTTTAACTGCTTGCAGTATTGATTTGCTATAAGGCAGACAGTCCAAATCTAGACCACTTTTCTATATCCTTTTGTGAACTGTTTGAATTTATACATTATTTTGCAGGCTTACTCAGAACTCATCCACAAATACGTCTGTGTGATTTCCTTTATTTCAGTAATCACAGTACAATTACACAGAGTTTATACTCAGTATAATATTTATACTGCATTTATACTCAGTATAACAGCTACTTGTAAGTTTTAATTCTCTCAATAACCAACTGCAATCCTTAAAGAAATGTATTTGCTCAAGAGATTAAGTAGGAAGGAATGTTTTCTGCGTGGTCTGCATCTTATAGTTTTGCAGGATTTACTAGTGCATGTGATGCATATTTTTGCAGTGACTTCTGGGTATACTGCAGTAGTTTTGCGATATTCATTAGTACATGTGACACGTATTGTTACAGTAATGTGTGGGTATACTACAGTAGTTTTGCAGAATTCATTAGTACGTGTGATACACATTTTAGCAGTAATATGTGAGTATACTACAGTATTTTTTTAGGATTCTTTAGTGTGTGTGATACGTATTTTTGCAGTAACATGGAGATACTACAGTAGTTTTGCAGGATTCATTAGTACATGAGATACATATTTTTGTGGTAACGTGTGGGTATACTGTAGTTGTTTTGCAGGATTCATTAGTACATGTGATACGTATTGTTGCAGTAATGTGTGGGTATACTACAGTAGTTTTGGAGAATTCATTAGTACGTGTGATACACATTTTTGGAGTAATGTGTGGGTATACTGCAGTATTTTTTTAGGATTCTTTAGTGTGATACATATTTTTGCAGTAACGTGTAGAGATACTACATTAGTTTTGCAGGATTCATTAGTACATGTGATGCATATTTTTGCAGTAACATGTAGGTATACTACAGTAGTTTTGCAGTAATGTGTGGAGATACTACAGTAGTTTTGCAGGATTCATTAGTACATGTGATACACATTTTTCAGAAAAATGTAGGTATACTATAGTAGTTTTGCAGGATTCATTAGCACATGTGATACATATTGCTGCAGTAGTGTGTGGGGATACTACAGTAGTTTGTCAGGATTCATTAGTATGTGTGATACATATATTTGCAGTAACATGTGAGTATAATGGATGGGCAGTGGTGCAGCGGTAGGGTTGTCAACTCACAGCAATAGGGTTTCTGGTTTGATTCTCGGCTGGAGTGCCTTCTGTGCAGAGTCTATATGTCCTCCCTGCATTCATGTGGGTTTCCTCCAGGTGCTCTGGTTTCCTCCTACATTTCAAGGACATGCATCTGGAGTGTTTCTCCCTGGGCCTCTGCTGAAAATTGGCTTGGTTCCAATTCAGACTTTCCCTGTAAATAAAAAAATACTACAGTAATTTTGTAGGATTTATTAGTGTGTGTGATACATATTTTTGCAGTAACATGTGGCTACACTACAGTAGTTTGGCAGGATTCATTAGTATTTGTGATATGTATTTTTGCAGTAACGTATGGGTATACTACAGGTACTCGTGCTAGAATCTCATGGCACACTCATTCACTGTCTCTCAAGAAAGCAAGTACTCAGACTCCCACTAGCCTGATATCTCGCTCATGCATAGCCCTCCAGCCCATTCTTATACATTACATAGCTTTACCAGAACTTAAGCCCTAAATCTAAAACTCCCACTCAGTTCCCAACCTGACTCCATAGTCCATAACCCTAAACCTCCAGCTCCACCGCCCAAACCCTGAAGTCCACAATCGCTGTCTAAATCTAAAACTCCACTTCCTCCTATGTAAACTTCAATTCTTTAATTATTCCATAACACTAAAACTTCCTTCATGCTCGCTAAACATAAAACTCCAACCCCCTCCCTAAATCTTATATTCCATGCTCACGCCCTAACCATAAAACTTCTTTCCTGATCCCTAATACTAAACTTCCAAACCTCTATTCTAAATCTAATTTTTTTGATTGCTCCCTAATTCTAATCCTCCTATCCCATTCCCTAATTGCCACGTCCCAGCAGCTGTTTGCGCAAACTCATATGTGAATTAGAGCGGGAGCACCACTCCCTTCCAATAGCCATGAGCAACAGTCTACTCGAGCAACAAGACCTTTGAGTCATGAGCTTCAAAACAGGAGGTTTCAAGTGCTCGGAACTTGAACACTTTTAGCAGAACTGTAATATGCATGTAAGTAATGTTACTGGTGTTGTATATGTCTTTATTGTAACAAGTAAGTGAGTCAGTAGAGGTAACATTACTGACTGAAGTTCATAGTTATTTAAAAGAAAGTTCAACTTAAATAAAAAATGTTGCTTGCACAGTCTTGAGATATTCAATCAGTTTTTGTCACAAACAAAATTCTTTCCCTCCAAATGTCCAAGTACTACAGATTTTACATAAGTCTCACTGGTTCAGTAAATCAGTTCACACAGCTGTTGGGTAAGATTTGGTAATGGCCATACATTCAAAAGGTGATTAGAGAAAGAGTACATATAGAAACCACAAGGCTGGAGCAGCTGTCTTTGCATACATATACACACACACACACACACACACACACACACACACACACACACACACACACACACACACACACACACACACACACACAAATGCACACAAACCCACATGCTCACATCCACCCCCACCCCACACACACACACACACACACACACACACACACACATACACATACATACACAAATGCACTCACATAAATATACAAACACACACACACACACAAACCCATGCACACAGAGCCACACATACAGATGGACATACACCCACTCACACATGCACATTCACATGCACAGACACATAAATGCACACAGACCCACAGACATATACATACTCCCACACATATGCATGCACATACACACAACACACACAGACCCACACAGATGCACACACACACACACACACACACACACACCACCACCCACACACACATGGAAATGCATAGTCACACAGATTAACTAAAAGATCAATCAGTTGAAGTGCCTTTTCCTTGTACTTGCTAACAAGTAGGGATAAATCCAAAGGTTTTGTCCCTAGACAGCATCCGTTCTTCCCTCACAGTAATGTACTCCAGATTGACCTCCTTCTTCCTTTTGTTATATGCAGCTCCATAAAGACCTCCCACAACCCACCTCAGGCCCTGAGGTCACTAGTCTAATCTCTGTAAAGGCCCTGGATTTAAATAGCCCTGACTGCAGCTGTTTCTTGTTGATTTTAACCAGATAGCTTGCTGTTGGGTTAGTATCTTTAAAGGAAACAGCTACTATTATGTAACACTGAGGGAGAAAAAGAAAAGAGAAAGGGTTTTAGTTAGTAGTAGCTTTAACATTAAAACATTTAGTAAAATTATGTGGCTATAACATTTTCCAATGATCCAAGGGAATTTCTTTCCTTCCAAACAAGAAATGGCTTTATGCATGCTGTATGTAGTCTATTTCTATTTGGTCATAGTCAGTGTAGAGTGTTGGGTTCTATTATACTGGAAAACAGAGGCTTTTAAACAGAAAATGAAGTGTCAGGCTATCTGAAATAATTCAGCATGTCCACATAATAGCTACTTCTGTGCCTATAATCTAATTTCCAGTAATAATCTGGCTTAGTTGGTCTTCTATAGAAATACACTACTTTTAACCATTTAGAATTTTAGATTTGCAGCTGAGAAAGGCAGGCATACCACTACCATTCCACAGTTAGACATTTGCCTGAGAAAGGCAGGCATGCCACTACCATTCCACAGTTAGACATTTGCCTGAGAAAGGCAGGCATGCCACTACCATTCCACAGTTAAACATTTGCTTTGATGGACAAGAAGAGTAATTCTTTTTCTACTACAAGTTTTTTTGTTAATAACATTTTATTAACTTACAAAACTAGAACAATAATTAATAGCAATAGTAGTACTGAGTATTAACATATTGACATGAGCAAGAGTCAAATAATAAAAAAACAGAGCAACATTCACATAAAACTGACAAGAATAGCATGTTAAATCAGTTATAATTCATTGCCAAAAACAGACCTCTATTAGAGGCATCACTATTTGTGAAATATTCCACATACAATGAAATCCAAATTTCATGACAGAATTCATGTCTCACTTAATATATTCTGACACTTTTTCTGACTGATTTAGTTGAGAAATTTCACAGTCTCATAATTTAGTTCACATAAGAAGCAAATTAAAACTTAGGATTGCAGTTTCTTTTCCTTGTATAAGAACATAACTGTAGTGTATTAATCATATATGGACAACAAAATGTGAAGCAATGATCAATATCAGAGGTGCCTTTTTGATATGATCCCTAAATATTGCAGGAGGATGAAGAAATCATTGCCAATAATCAAGAAACTTTGATATTATGGACTACTGTAAGGGAAAGAAGACAATTAAGTATCTTTTTTATGTACAAAACAACAAACACACATATAACATTGGCAAGCTATTCAAACGCAGAAGCAAAATCTGCATGCACATACACACACACACACACACACACAAATATATATATATATATATATATATATATATATATATATATAGAGCTACTTTGGAAGCTTGAACTTTCAAAACTTCGATCTTCATTTGGTTGAAACCATAACATCGAAGTTTTGAAGGTTTAAACTTCAATTAAAAAAAATGTTTACATTTATGCAGGGGTGCAAGCCCCTGACCCCTCCCACACCCCCTGCTAATTAAATATACCAACGCCAAGATTGTACTACCGTGAAGAAAATGGTAAATTTCTCGTTCTACTTTGTAGAGCGATCTCCAATTAAACCGTACAATGTTTCCAGAACTTCGATATTATGGTCGCAACCATATGAAGTTTGAGGTTTTGAAATTTCGAGCTTCTAAAGTAGACCCACACACACACACACACATATATATATATATATATATATATATATATATATATATATATATATATATATATGTGTGTGTGTGTGTGTGTGTGTGTGTGTTTGTACATGGGATCCACAATGTTAGTCAAGTGTTGTGAAAGTCAACATCAGTTTTGTTAAAGCACTTTGGTTGTTGTGATCTTTAAATTACTAGTCTCCCATCAGGACACAAGTGCTCATCAGCAGTTGAATTCTGCTCACTGCACATTCAGGTAACTCTGCAGTCCACGGCTACCATGCCACCCATACATTCTAGGAAGAAATCAGTACTGCAAAACTAAACCAAGGATATACCTTTTGAGCCTGAAGAGCAGGGTCAGTCCACCCAGGCTATGATAGTGAAGCTTTAACATTAGCTGTGTTACTTAGTAGTTCTCAGTGTGCTAATAACATTGACTCGTTGAGTCTTGTGTCCTGCCCAGCTTGTCTATCCTAACTGTCCACTAGACAGTATACACTTAATTCAGGTCCTACCTATTCTGTGATTAAAACTTAACCCTCAAGAAGAAGGGTTTTGTATCACTTGAGCCCCACCTGTTTATTTGCATCTCTATACATTCCCCTTCATTGCTAATGTATCTCCCTACTCTAATCTGTGCATAAACTGGCTTCTAATAACCAAGGCAATGTGAAGACCCACTCCCAACCTCAATAAACTTTGCTGTCTCTTCTCTCCTTCACTTTACAAGTAGAGTTTGTATTACTACTTACCCCCTCTGAGGCCTTCACTCATAGTTTTCCACTGCTTGCTTCTCTGGTTTGGATGGTTTCTTTGCATTGCACTTGTTTCACATCCTTTTTGCTACCTCCACCCACAATACTAAGTCTTTATTAGATTCCTGCTGTTCATGGAGCCATCTTTAAATTACTAGTCTTCCATCAGGACACAAGTGCTCATTAGCAGTTAAATTCTGCTCACTGGTAAGCCATTAGACCTCAGGAATTTCTTAGTGTTGTTTTTAGCTAATTATTTGGTCGCTAGTTAAAGAGCTACTAGTGGCAAACATAATCTTCTTTACCTCCCCAAGTGTGTACAATCAATCTGCAGTATAAAACTAGAGATCTAAAATATAACATTTTACAATTACTTATCTTGCATGCACGAGGGTTTGGTTTGGCCCCGTTCCGCTCACCCTTGCTCTGTGCCCCACCCTGCCCCGAAATTACTCCCACCCCCAGCGGTGCTAAATTTAAACCTCTAAAAAACACCCCCCTCCACTATAATGTATCAAAGATAACTTCCTAGATCAAACCATGCCCCCATCTGCCACTAGTCTTCCTAGTCTTCTTAACTTACCCCTGCTCCAAATGCAGTTCCAACATAATGCCCCAGCCAGGCACTATGTTACCCCTTAAAATACTGCTACTATTTTTGCTGTTACCTCTGTTACTCATTCCATATCTCCTCAGCACCTATGAATATCAGCCCTACCTAGGTCTCCACTACCCAAAATCCCAAACTATCACTACATCAATATCAAGCAATACTGACCACTTCATAATTCCCCACATACCTGACCCCACCATTCCTAAAAACTACCACCCAATTAGACCCAGGTATATCAGCCCCAAAACTAAACATTACCAAAAAATTATAAACAAAATGATGATACTCATAGTTAGCTTACATTACAGCCTGACAATGGATGGAGAGATCGACCCAAGCCCTGGCCCATCCCCACCCGCTGATTCCAGTTCCCAAACTAATATTCCTTCTAACATAACACTGGCTAATAGGCTCCCTAATTCTCTCCAGACCTGCTAACTAAATATCAGAAGCATAAACAATAAGGTCCAAAATCTGCATGCCCTCTTATCAGTTTACTCCCCTGATGTATTATGTCTTACAGAGACCTGGCTAAAACCGGTAACTAAAGACAATGAGGTAATACCACCAGGGTACGACATACTTAGATTAGATCATACAACTAGGAAGGGTGGTGGGGTAGGTGTACTGTAACAATGAGATATTACCACCAGGGTACGACATACTTAGATTAGATCATACTACTATGAAGGGTGGTGGGGTAGCTGTACTGTAACAATGAGGTAATACCCCCAGGGTACCACATACTTAGATTAGATCATACTACTAGGAAGGGTGGTGGGGTAGCTGTACTGTAACAATGAGGTAATACCCCAGGGTACCACATACTTAGATTAAATTGTACTACTAGGAAGGGTGATGGGGTAGCTGTACTGTAACAATGAGGTAATGCCACCAGGGTACGGCATACTTAGATTAGATCGCACTACTAGGAAGGGTGGCGGGGTAGCTATACTGTAACAATGAGGTAATGCCACCAGGGTATGACATACTTAGATTAGATCGTACTACTAGGAAGGGTGGTGGGGTAGTGGTACTGTAACAATGAAGTAATACCACCAGGGTACCACATACTTAGATCAGATTGTACTACTAGGAAGGGTGGTGGGGTAGCTGTACTCTTTAAAATACACTAGATGTTACTACGGTCTCCCTACAACCACCCCAGTTTAATAATGCAGAAATTCTTATTACCAAACTACAGATTAACAATAACGAATACATAAAAATTGTTTGTGTTTAAATTTCCCCAGGTAATAATACAAACACTCTAGAGGGGCATCCTCCACTGATTATCCAGTAGCTACTCCCAAGAAACTGTGGTGCTTGGAGATTTTAACATTGATTGGAATACCTGTTCTCAGAATCTCCTACAACCCTTGTCAACCTATAAGGTTTTACGCAGCTCATATCCTCCCCCACCAGGACAGGCAAACCCAGTAACAAAGATAGTATCCTAGACTGGATACTTATCAACAGCCACCCCTATATATACAAGTCAGGGACCCTCCCAGATGACAAGTGACCACTTACTTACATACATTATCAAGCACAAGGTGGCCAACCCCCACCAGACCACCTTTAAAACCATCAGAAATAATAAGAACTTCAACTCCACCAATTTTCAAAATGAACTTAAAGCTTGCAATTAGTCAATCCTAAAGCATCTTTCACTAGATGATGTGGTAGCTTACTTTAATTCCATATTCCTTACTATTCCTGATTCTCACACTCCTGCTCACTCCATTAGAACCAAAACAAAAACTGCCCCATGGCTCTCAAAAGAGACCAAATCTAAAATCATAGCTAGAAATAAGGCATGGGACAAATGGCATGCCACAAAAAACCCACTAGATCAACTCAGATACCGACAGCTAAGGAATCACACAAACAAATCTATTATACTAAACAAAAAAAAACTTCTACTACCATCTTCAACAAAAAACATCACAACAAACCTCAAAAGCTTTGGGCAGGAATAAATAAACTTCTTCACCCAGGGCAGTCCTCCACTCCTACCTGTCAGCTTCCAACCATAAATCCCCAGATGATAGTGCAAAGACCTTCAATAGTTTCTTCACTGAGATTATCCAATCTCTAGTCAGCCAACTGGCACCCAGCTGCTCCAACCCAAATTCTGCCACAGCCAGTACCCCACTCTCCTTTAGCTAATACCCCACTCTCCTTTAGCTAATACCCCACTCTCCTTTAGCTTTCAGCCTGCTTCTACATCACTTATCAGATCTTTAATTAAGAAATTAAAACCAACTACTCTAGCAGCTGATTTCCCACCAGAGTATGTGCAAAAAGCAGCAGATGCCATAGCATACCCCATCTCCATCATAATCAATAGAACCTTATCTGAAGCCACCATCCCCTTCATTTGGAAAATATCTCATGTAATACCACTCCATAAAAGAGGCAACTCCTTTGAACTGTCAAACTTTAGACCCACAGCTATTCTGCCACCATTGGCTAAAATTATGGAGAAGTGTATCCATAAACAACTTATGCATTATCTTACCCAGAATAAGCTGTTGGCTAACTCTCAACACAGTTTTAGGCCACAACACAGTGCCACCTCAGCCCTCCTATCTTTCTCTAATACCAAAAACCATAAGCAAAATAATAGCAAGCTTTCCTTAGCCCTCTTTTTAGATCTCTCCAAGGCCTTCGATATGGTCAACCACCAAATACTCATGCACACCCTTAAGGCATTCTCACTAAATAGCCGTGTGCATCAATGGTTCTAATCTTACCTTTGTGGTAGACAACAAGCTGTCCTATGGCAGGACAAACTATCAACCTGTCTACCCATCACCCTAGGTGTCCCCCAGGGCTCCATACTAGGACCCCTTCTTTTCTCTCTCTTTACTAATGACCTTCCCACTGTCATCCCAAATGCTACCTGTATCCAATATGCAGATAATGCCACCTTGATTTGTTCATCGACCTCTCTGACAGATCTAATGACATTAACCCAGAATAACTTCAGTATAGTTGAAAACTGGCTCTCTAACCATCAGCCGATATTAAACTCTAACAAAACAAAGTTGCTTTTTTTCTCCCCCACTTGTAAGTCTTCCTCACTACTCCTTACCATGAAATCTAATAATGGCACCATTATCTCCCCAGATGTGCAAACCAAACTCTAAGGTGTCACAATAGACAACACCCTCAAATTTGATATCCATGTCAATCAAACTATCAAAACATTAACAAAAAACTTGGCTCCCTCTATAAGATCAAACCTTTCCTTACTCCATTTGCTAGGACTGCTATTGCTCATTCCCATCTACTCTCCACTCTTCTCTATGCCTGCCCTCTACTCACTAATTTGAACAAATCCAATATTAGCAAACTCTCCAGCTGTTATAACCATATTGCTAGATTTGCAACAGGCACAGCCTACAGGAACCACAACTGTTACAACCTATATCTTCTGGGATGGCTAGAATGACCTAGCCTACTTCAGTGCAAACAGCTTATAATTGCCCATAAAGTTCTCAACCACCCTGATAATGCACCTGCACTTGTAAATATCATCAACCTTTACAGCAACCTGAGGTCACTTCACTGTTCTAATAAACTACTGGTTCAAACATCCAAAATCAACAACAATGCTGGGGACTCTCTGTTTGCTGACTCTGTTGGCAAAACTTGGAACATTCTTCCATCTTACTCTTGAAGCCTCACTTACTCAATTCAAAACAAGCCTCAAGCTATACTTTAAAACTCACTGGCTATGTCCTTGTTCAAAACCCAAGTAGATCCTCCTCTATAGACTGTAATCATGTTACATGGCCTAGTCGATGTGTTAACACTGTTTTAAAAATGTATGATTATATTACCTGCCTGCTTAACTGGAGCCTGTATACTGTGTGTAACTTGTAATCATTTTGTGATTTTTACTGTATGTTCTACCTTGGAGCTTTTCTTCCCTGGTGTCCGCTGAAAATGGACATGTATCCAGTCGGATTATCACAGTCAACAAATGTAAAATAAAATAAATAAATAAATGAAATTGTTGTGCAAATTTGGGGTTATGTTTATGTAACAATGTGGTGTGAGGGGTGCAGTAGTTTTCTTTTGCATGAGATCATGCGTATTAGGGTTTTGATTTTTTTTAATCTTTTCCAGGCAGTGTTTTCTGAATTGATTTACTGAAGTTTAGACTAACTTCAGTAGATCCAAATGTGTATATCTATCTATCTATCTATCTATCTATCTATCTATCTATCTATCTATCTATCTATCTATCTATTTGTCTATATGTCTGTATACATTTATTTATGTGTTTTGTGTGTGTGTGTGTGTGTGTGTGTGTGTGTGTGTGTGTGTGTGTGTGTGTGTGTGTGTGTGTGTGTGTGTGTGTGTGTGTGTGTGTGTGTGTGTGTGTGTGTGTGTGTGTGTGTGTGTTATCTGTAGAACTGTACAGATGCCATATATTTAGGGAAGACACAAAATTTATTTATATTTGCTATGATGAACTTGGGCAGGAAACTCCTACTATCCTTCCATACAACCTGGAGATTGCGCAGCTAACTAATTAGATCTCAGTAGTGACTATATCAGGTGGTGTGTAGTTGAAACAATTTGAATGAGTGATGGAAATGCATGCATTCTCACTGAATTTCTGGAAATGACATGCTCATTATAGCCTTTGAATGCTGCATATCCAAGATCAGTAACTGCTCACATTTGAAATCATGGCTGTAGAAATGTTGTGCTCGCTGTTTATGGTGTTGTTGAAACAAATGAGGAATACTGAGCTACTTCTGTAATCGAAAGAAAAGATAAATCCAGGAGGCAGCAAACTGAAGTCGTAGCTGATACCTGCTTAAATATTGATGCTAATTATGGTTATGTGAGTGGTGGGCTGAGGAAGTGATTCATTAGGATGTTTGATTAAAAGTATTGGATAAATGGAACGTGGGCAGCTGGATTGTTGCAACTTGAAAAGATGTACTTAGAAGTAAACAAGTATACAAATGAATGTGCTTCTAGTAGCAATTTTAATACTGTTATGAACTGATGCAGTAAATGATATGAGGCTAGTCGAATTAGTTTGTTTGTTACCCAGACAATTGAATCAAGATATATCAGACTATTTTTAGCTATGATCTACGTATGCCACGAGGACAAAAATAAATGCAAAAATATGGATAGCATATAGCAGCCTGTCAACCAGGTTTTTTGTTTTGTTTTTGGGTATGGATCAGGAAGAAAGAAGAATGCACAGAGAAAAGGCACACAGAGAAGGGGGGGGTAGGTTGATATTGAGAAGTGTTAATGAGTGAATGGCACACAGCAGAACTATGAGGAGGGTGTTGTAACCTCTGAGATACCCTCATACCCCCCCCCGAAAAAAATAGGAGTAATATTTGATGAGTTGATTATTTCTGTCATGAGGATTCAGGCATTCACCATAGCGTCCAAACATTACTGACCATCTCAAGGCTCTATCCTTGGTCAACTCCTCTCTAATTTTTTATCAATAATCTGCACATTTCTTCCTGTCAGAATTCCCTCATTCAGTATGCAGTTAATTCCACTATTACCCGCTCATCAAACAGTCAGCCTTATCTTCAAAATATAACACAAGAAGCTTTAACTTCTACTGAAACTTTGTTTTCTACGTCTCAAACTTTATTTTAACCATAAGTAAACCAAACTTGTCATCTTTACTTCAAAAACATATGCTATAGATAAAAACAAGATCAAGATCCATCCCCTGAACAATATAGAAATTGAAGTAGTTCTTCACATCAGACTGTTAGATATGATGATAAATGATAATCTTAAATTTGATTTTCACATACAGAATAATGTAAGAAAGAACCACCAAACACTTGGAATGAGCTCCAGAATGCAGCCACCAAAACCATACCTTTTATCCTCACTCTTGTATGGAGCCCCAGTCCTTTACAAACCTAGAGTCCTCACTAATGTTTGAAGTTTTGCAGCTATAGGGTTTTGCTTTGTATCATTCTCTTAAGGCTTTATCTATTTTTTTTCATTATTGGTTTGCTAGGGTGCTATAAACACAGTGTTTGTTCAGTTCTGACACCTTCTCCTTCTTAAAAGGGCTAGACTATTTACAGTATCAGTGAAGAATATGTTGAATCTAAGGATAGCTTCATGTATTGATAATGTAAGGTGGGAAGACCAGTTAAGAGAGTTAAAAGAACATTTTTGAAGTCATCCAGGTCAAACTAGAAAGGTTGCAGGATTACTTATATTGTTGCTTTGTATGGCAGGCAGTCAGTCTATAAATACAAGTGGGATGATGGTTGTCAAGGGGAATCAAAGAGGGTTCCTGGTATGGAGCAGAAATTAGGGTTTGAGGCTAAGATCCTATCTATGGTGGAGCGTGTATTGGTATTCTTGTTGTATTGAATAAAGGAGATTATAAGTTGAATAAATCCATAATGGTTAATACTAGCAAAGGGTTAGTCACTTACAAGGTTTTGCCAGTCTAGGTTAACATCTCCAAGAATAATGGTTTCATATGGTATATTAGCTGGTGTCCAGTGTAGGATGTCCTCTAGAATAGGTATGTTATTTCCAGGATGAGTGTAGAGAGAGGTTATGCATGGTTGTTGAGTTTCAGGAGAGAGATTAGACATTAATCAAAAGGTTACCACACTGGCCAGTATGACAGAAGACTAATAGTATCCCCATTAAGTAGATGTTCTTCCTCAATCCCAGTGAAAATTTCTGATTAGTCATCCAGAGTGATTTTAAATGCTGCTAGTGAAGCATTTTTTCTGACAGGTTCTCTCTCTGCACCATTATTTTGTCATGATGAAAGCTGTTCTGTATATCAGTGAAATCATATCTTATAGCATGAAGGGCGAAGATGGGTAGATCTCAGCAAAGAGATCAGAGAAAATATGGTCCACATGAGAAGGTATCAGCAAATCACTTTGATATTGTTTTCCAAGAAAAAAAACATGGATAATATCATCCAGAAGCATGTTAAAATGACACCAGAAGATGAGACCCACTGGTCTGAAGGTGCCCAGCATTTTACTTGGGTGTAGCAGGAGATGATTATGAGTAGTTCTGGAGCTAATGATGCAAACTGGTAACAGCCAAGAAGAAGTCCATCTAGTAAAATGCACACAGATGAAACAAAAGTCCACTGCTGCAAAGAATTATACACCATTGGAACTTGGAATGTAAGAACATTGACCCAAGGTAAATTTGATGTGTTTAAGGCTGAGATGACATGAATGAACTTGATGTGTTTAAGGTTGAGATGACATGAATGAACTTGGTGTGTTTAAGGCTGAGATGACATGAATGAACTTGGTGTGTTTAAGGCTGACATGACATGAATGAACTTGTAGTGTTTAAGGCTGACATGACATGAATGAACTTGTAGTGTTTAAGGCTGACATGACATGAATGAACTTGGTGTGTTTAAGGCTGACATGACATGAATGAACTTGGTGTGTTTAAGGCTGAGATGACATGAATGAACTTGGTGTGTTTAAGGCTGAGATGACATGAATGAACTTGGTGTGTTTAAGGCTGACATGACATGAATGAACTTGTAGTGTTTAAGGCTGAGATGACACGAATGAACTTGGTGTGTTTAAGGCTGACATGACATGAATGAACTTGTAGTGTTTAAGGCTGAGATGACATGAATGAACTTGGTGTGTTTAAGGCTGAGATGACATGACTGAACTTGATGTGTTTAAGGCTGAGATGACATGAATGAACTTGGTGTGTTTAAGGCTGAGATGACATGAATGAACTTGGTGTGTTTAAGGCTGAGATGACATGAATGAACTTGTTGTGTTTAAGGCTGAGATGACATGAATGAACTTGATGTGTTTAAGGCTGAGATGACATTAATGAGCATTGACATTTTGGGAATTAGTGAACTAAAATGGACAGGACTAAGCCATTTTACTTCGGATTATCACCAGATTTTTCTACTTCTGTGGACAAGACTGTTCTAAAAGAAGTAGCTTAGCCATCATAGTTAAGAAATGGGTGTCAAAATCATTACTTTGCTACAATCCTACAAATGATATAATGATCTCAGTGAGATACAAGGCAACCTAATCTCCACTACCGTGTTTAAGCTCCAACTGCTGCTGCTGAAGAGAAGGGGGGACCAGCTTTATAAAGATCTGCAGCACCTTTTGGAAATAACACCAAAACAATATTACATCCCTCATAGGTGATTGTAATGCTAATGTTGTTAGTCAAAAGTACAATTAACTGATAGAATTCTGCAAAGGTAATTCAATAGTCATAGGAACCAGTCTCTTTCAACAACCTATGCCATGGCTCTGTACATGAATATTACCAGATGGTCAGTATCTAAATCAGACTGACTATGTACTTTGCAGTCAGGGATTGACGTGTTCTATATTCAGCAAAAACAAGGCCTGCAGTTCACTCTCATTCAGACCATCAGTTTCTTACTGCAAACTTTAAAACTGAATTAAAGGAAATGAGTGTTGAGCTAATGATGAATTGGCCATGAAAAAATATTGGTAACAGACTCCTCCAAACTCCTCCATAGGCAACATCTGCATACAGAATTCTCTAAACTGTGACTTAAAATCTGTATAATAATCATTGCAAAAATACAAGTCCTTCAAAAACTGAGATTGCTATTCTCAAATATTACTTTGAGTTTAAGCTTATTTGCATATTTAATGACTAATCACGGATACAGATAAAATCCAGAAGCCACAAAATATTAAAATGCAAAAAAGCAACAAATAAAATAGAGTACAAAGTAATAAATATGCATGACAAAACCATAAAAATAAAAATAAAAAATATGGATATTAACAAACCAGAGATGAAAACTGGATATGTCAACTTTACAATAAATCAAACAGGTCATTAGAGTGTTTAAATATGCATATTATGGGGAACCCCTTGGGCATCTAAATTTTCTGTTTCAATGGTACATCCCTTGATAAGCAAAGGCAAAAATACTGAAGGATTCAGTATATGCCTCAGGTAGTAACAGCACTTGTGTGGCTAAATGGGTCTATATTACAACGTTGAACTGAAACAAGTTTGAACATTGTAATATCAAACCTTAAAGTCCGAAAGTTGAAAATAGCGAAGCCACGGCACATCGACTTTTTTCCCAGTGAAAAAATCAGTGGGCCATTTTTTGGGGCTTTGCTATTTCCTCCACTATGGTGCAATTTTGGAGTTGGTATATTTAAGTAGGGGTATATGGGGGGCACAGCCCCTACATTGGGGGATGGGGGTGAAGCCCCCCACTTTAGTTTAAGTTTAAGTTTTTTTTTTTTTGTCACAGAACAGCGATTTTTTTCCCTGGGAAAAAAATCACAGTTCTGTGTTTTAGGTTTTGTTGGGTTTCGGATTTTAGGGTTCGATATTACACCAATCGAACTTTTGTTAGTTCAATGTTGTGATATAGACGTAGCTAAGTGAAGGGTGATATGCTGACAGAAAGTCACAAATGTAAGGGAGAGCCACGCAGTGCAGGCCTGGGTTGACTATAGCAAAATCCTTGTCTGTTGAAGAATTGTCAGAACATGCAGTTGCTTATGAAGCTGAAAAAAATCTATAATGTAATGAAACACCTGCTAAAGGATTCATGGAAGAAATTTGATGAAAATCTTAGAAAAAAATCAAGAAAGTTAAAATGGTCTCTTATACTTTGGTAAGTGTGTTTTAAAATAAAAAAATCATTATGAGGTGTGTGGGTGAGAAGCTAATATTGTTTTATAACACAGGTGTACAAATTAGACTCCTGTCATGATGGAACTATTTATTTATTTATTTTATTTTATTTTACATTTTATTTTACATTTGTTGACCGGGCTAGTCTAACTGGATACATGCCCATTTTCAGTAGAGGCCCGGGGAGAAAAGCTCCAAGCAGCAATAATGACAACAATGCAGTAAAATTAAAATTAAAATTGGTACAATGTTTACATTAAAAGATAGGGTTAAGCAGAGTTATTTAGAAACATTTAGGCTCGAATAAAATACCATGACTAGAAAGAAAAAAAACAGAAATTTTTTTTTTTTTTTTTGAGAAAGAGCAGGATGGGCAAGAGATATCAGTCAGGATTAGAGCAGGGGCAAAGCCAGTGGGATTTAAGATATTCTTTAAGATGCTTCTTATAAAGCAGAGTAGAAGTAAGGTTGGAAAGTTCAGAAGGAAGATGGTTCCAGCTCTTTCCTACGGTGTTTGTGAAGAGTGAGTCCCCAGCTTTGTTGTTGGATGTAATGGAAGAGATTTGAAGTTTATTTGCTGAACGTAGGGTTGCAAGGTTTTTGTAAGGGGAGATGAGATTAGTGAGTATAGAGGTTTGCTTGGGGTAGTAGAGGATCTTATGGGAGATAACAAGTAGTTGAAAAAGTAGTTGGTTTTGTAGTTCTAACCAACCCAGCTGTTTGAGGTTGTGGCAATGATGAGTTCTATATGGGGTACCAGTAGCAAATCTGGCTATGTTATTATAGCTGGTGGAGAGTTTGGAAAGGATGGTTTTAGAAAGATTAGTATATATAGCAAAAGCATAGAACAGGGTAGAGATTAGATGGGTTTGGGCTATAGTAATTTTGGCTGCAGGGGTAAGGAAGGATTTTATTCTGTATAAGGTCCCTAGTTTTTTGTTAACAGTCTTTATAGTGGAATTAATATGGTAATTGTAGCTAAGGTTGTTGTCAATTGTAACACCCAGCAGGCGGGTTGTAGTATCAGGGGATATGATAGTTCCATTGTTAGAGGTTAATGTGAAGTGTGGTTGAGGTGACTTGTGAGTAGGAGAAAAGAACAATAGTTTAGTTTTCTTGGGGTTGAGAAGAAGGCAGTGTTTCGTGAACCAGTTCTCCACACTGTTAAATGCTGTTTGGGTGAGGCACTGGAGAGAGGTTATGGACTTGGCTGAACAAATTAAGGTGGAGTCATCTGCATACTGTATACAGGTGGCTTGAGAAATACTAGTATGTAGATCATTGATAAACAGAGAAAATAGAAGTGGTCCTAGAATAGAGCCCTGTGGTACTCCAATGTTTACAGAGAGGGATGAAGACATATTATGATTCCAGAGAACTGCTTGCTGTCTATCTTGTAGATAGGATATAAACCATTGTAATGCTTGTGGGTCAAGTGATTGGGCTTTTAGAATGTTGATAAGTATGGTATGGTTCACCATATCAAATGTTTTTGAGAGGTCTATGAAAAGAGCAGAAGAAAAGTAGTTATTATTACGATTTTTGTTTATAGTCTGAGAAGGATAGCAGGGCAGTTGTTGTGCTATGGTAGGGCCTAAAACCATGTTGGCAATTGGCAAGTAGATTATTTTGTAGTAGGTGGTCAAGCAGTTGTCGGTGTATACATTTCTCCATTATTTTAGCTAATGGAGAGAGTAAGGCAATAGGCCAAAAGTTAGAAAGCTCAGTTGAAGACCCACCTTTGTGTAAAGGGATTATATGGGAGATCTTCCACAGAGAAGGGATTTTGCTTTCTGAAATTGTTCTATTTATAAGTATGGAGACGGGGTAATCTATGGCTTTAGCTGGGATTTGTAGGTATTCAGCTGGAAGACAGTCTGCGGAGGGGGTGCATGGCTTGAGCTTTTGAAGGAGGTTACAAATGAGGGATGTAGGTACTGGGTGTATATGGAAGGTAGGTGATGAGGTATTACGTGTTTTTGATGGGAGGGTGAAAGTGGTAGGTAGTGTGTTAGCTAGGGATAGGATGGCTTCAGTAAAATAGCGGTTAAAGGCATCAGAAATCTGGTTAGAGTTATTATGGTTGTAACCTGTAGGGTCAGGAGTTTTAGAGAGTCCTGGTTGAAGAAGTTTGTTAATGCTAGACCAGAATTTTTGGGGGTGTTGATGGTGGGCTTGTTGTAGGTGGAAGTAATAGTCTTTTTTGTCTTTGAGAATGTCCTTCTTGGTTGCATTTTGTAACTGTTTAAAGTAGAGGTGATCTGTTGGGTTTCTGGAGGTTCTCCATTTGGCCCAAATTTTATTTCTGAGAAGGATCTTTTGCTTGGTTGCCTTTGTGAGCCAGGGGGCAGTTTTGGTTCTTATGTGGGAAGAGCGAGAGGGAGCATGGTAGTCTAGTATTTGGAGAAATCTAGTATTGAAGTAGGTTACTGCTTCATCAAGTTCAAGATGTAACATAGGAGACCAGTCACATGCTATGAGTTCATTTTGGAAGCTCTCTGGATTAAAGTATTTTTTGGAGCAGGAGGTTTTATAAATATTTGTGTTGGGGGTATAAGATTTTTGTTTGATGATGTAGGTTAGCATGTGGTCACTCATATCATCTGGGAGTGTTCCTGGCTTATAAGAATCAAGATGACTATTTAGAAGGATCCAGTCTAAGATGGTTTCTTTATTGTTTTGTTTATGGATCCTAGTAGGAGTGATTATTATTTGTGTAAATCCATAGAGATTTATGTGGTATGACATTTGAGAATGCAGTGACTGCGGAGAGGGAAATAATTGGAATCTAATTAATGGTTTAAATGTTGGCAAATTTTTCCAGTCTTGAGAGCATTCTAATAGAACTTTTTGATGTGTTTTGGAAATTATTTTATTGTGTTTTGAGTAAAATTCCTCCTTGCATTCAATCACTCATTCATTTCCAGTATAATCCTATCCAGTTCAGGGTCATTGTAACATGTGTCATTCGCTAATGGGTTTAAGTCAGAAAATCATTCCTGGACAGGATGACAGCACTCACTGACTTAAACACTGCACAAAAGAAAATGTATAATGTCACAAATGTCTTTTGGGATATTGGGGCAAAATTGGAAACCATCGTAAAACTGATATGAACAAAGTGACAGCAGGCAAAATCTGCTTAGAAATTACACTATCTGTGTACTCAACTAAAGGATCAAGCATTGTGAGGTTATGGTACTTACCTACCAATTAATGAGCTCTGGCTACCACTTATAGGAGGCTGTGGTACTTTTTGAGGGTGAATCTGGTTTTGGTTCCACAAGGGGTTGTTCGAAACTTGGCACGTATAAGTGTGGCTCATGTAAGCAATGTCCTTATGTGCTTAATGAAAATTCTATATTCATTCCATCTAGGAGGTTTAGAGTTAAGGCTGAGCATTTTTACAACTGTGGTACTAAAGGGGTCGTCTATTTGGGGTTTTGCACACAGTGCTCCAGTTTTTACGTGGGTAAACTGAGAGTACACTCAGAAGAAGGATATATGAGCACCTGTAGGATGTTTCTAAGAAGAAAGAAAACAATGCTTTTTATAAACATCTTGGTTCATGCCCCAATATGCAACTTAAGTTTTTTATTTTAGATCAGGTCTTGCAGGGCAGTAGAGGGATTGGAATATAAGGAATTATGGTGGCAGCTTAAATTAAATGCAACTAAACCCCCTGGTTTGAATGACAGTGTTAGCATCATGAGTGTTTTAAAACTGAAGAGGGCTAAGTTATGATGTTTGTTTCTTGGAAGTGTCATTTATTTGAACAATATGGAGAATGTTTTGTTTCAAACAATTTTTTAACTACTGCCTATTTTGTGCCTAATGGGCAGTAATTTTTAACCACAATTTTTGAATGGTTCTCAAGACACATATGAATTTTTTATAAGTTTTTAATGTTGCCTTAAGATATTACAAGTTTGGCTTGTAGTTTAGTTATGTTGATGTATTTGTTTTAACTTTGACAGCATTGTAAAACAACTTTTTAAGTCTCTAACATAACCTGGTGGTTTGCTAGTTTCAATGACTAATTAGCATATTTTATTAATTGGAGTTCTAGTCACATGATTTGGACTAGAAGGTACTTAAGCACTGAATTTTTAATGATGGTTTATCTTGATAAAGCCTGGTATGACTCCAGGCGAAAGCGCTTGATGTAATGTTCTACTTTTTATTTGTTCTTCATTAAAGTCAATTTTGATTCAAGATACGTTGGACTGTTCCGTTCCTTTCAAGCCTTTGGATATTTTACTTTCTTCTAGGCTGTGGTACTTATCACTTAATGAGCTGTGGGTGCCACCTTTAGGAGGCTATGGTGCTTACCACTTAAAGAGCTGTGGGTACCACCTATAGGAGGCTATGGTACTTACCACGCAATGAGCTGTGGGTACCACCTATAGGAGGCTATGGTACTTACATACCACTTAATGAAGTGTGGGTACCACTTATAGGAGGCTATGGTACTTACCATTTAATGAGCTGTGGGTACCACCTATAGGAGGCTATGGTACTTACCATTTAATGAGCTGTGGGTACCACTTATAGGAGGCTATGGTACTTACCAGTAATGAGCTGTGGCTACAATGTATAGGAGGCTATGGTACTTACCACTTAATGAGCTGTGGGTACAATGTATAGGAGGCTATGGTACTTACCATTTAATGAGCTCTGGGTGCCACCTATAGGAGGCTATGGTACTTACCACTTAATGAGCTCTGGCTACCACCTATAGGAGGCTATGGTATTTACCACTTAATGAGCTGTGGGTACCACCTGTAGGAGGTTATGGTACTTACCACGTAATGAGCTGTGGGTACCACCTATAGAGCTCTGGGTTATTTTGGTGATGGGTTTAACATGGCCTAGGTCATTTTAATACCAATGAAAATGACTGACATAATGTAAATAAATGGAAGTCATTATTCATGTCAAATATTATACGATCTTTACTTATCTATACTTAGTGGTCAGTATTCACGTCAACATCAATTATAAGATCTTTTTTACAGTAAAACAAGTTGTTTGTCCTGATAAAATCTGAGTAAATTAATCGTGCGGCATTGAAAGGTGATTTTTTTTTTAAATAATCTGCTAAATGAATAATATATGTTTCTGAATGCAAATATCTATTTAGTAAAGAGCTATTCTGACATGATGAAACACAAAGTTTAAGATTTGCTGGGTACTAACCATGCATGCCAAACAGAAATGCGGTTATATAATGACACATAAGTAAATAGTTAACAACCAGAGACAATGTTCCTGTTATGCACAGTTTTCTCAATTGTCTTCTCCTTGATCATATACTCCATTAAACTCAAATATTCACAAATAAATACGAGTTAAAACAAAGAAAAGAAATAGTATCAAAAAATGTCAGTTATTAGTTATGGTTCAAAGTGGTATGCAGTACTGCTCTTGTATTAAAATCATAAAAAGGCACTTAATACTTCGTATTCATAGTTCTTACATTATTAACATGCTTTTTATTTTACTTTTTCAGTGTGTTCAAAAGGAAGTAATCTATATGTACAAATGTTTATTACATGTTGTAAAAGTTTTTAATTTTATATATATATATATATATATATATATTTATATTGGAAAAAAATGAGGTTAGTCTACGGTCTGAAAACGGGGTTTGTGGAGTTTCTTATCACAAGTGAAAGAGACAAAATTGTGGTCCTGAAACATAAATTGTGCTTCAAACAAAATAATTAATTTCAGAGCTTGTTGTTATAGCGTTAATGCATTTTTGCAGTTTAGGTCCCTGTACATCCTGATGTGGCAGATGTTTCTCCACACTTGTCAGGGGTAAATATACAAATGACAGGAATGTGATAACTAGAAGATGGGGGGATGGTCTGAAGTGTGGCAGGTTCAGACATGGGGTATATTCACCAACATTCACAAACCTAGTTTCACTGTTCCTAGGATCTTACAGATATCAGAACATTTCATCTTTACTTTATAAAATGTTCCATCAAAAGCATAATTGTTCTGTGTCTTATGTTCTGGATTTCATGTATTCTTTCCTCATTAATAATTTATAAAAACATGGAAGGAAGTAGTGCCTTGAAGTTATACCTTTGTAAGGATACTACAAAAAGTGCATGCGCAATGATTTGATGATTTGACCTAATCTTTTCAAAGCTCCACCCACTATTTAAATTTGTTGAAGGTTGTACTGTAGCCTCAAACCGATAAGTCAGTACTGGTGCCATTATGAGAGAGAAAACATTATCTCAAACAATCTAACCAATGTGGAATCTCAGATTCACATTCTAAGGTGAAAACATTAGAAATTAAACATACATACATGCTATATCTACTACATGTAGAAATCTGAATTTAGAAACACTTCGAAAATGTTTGAAAATGTTATGTCACAAACCTTTAATGAAAGGAAGAAATCTGGTAAGGTGTAAATAAGCAAATATGTCATAATGCATCAAATGTCCATTCTAGTTGTTTTGACTATGTAATTATTTCTTTGATATACATACTGTATATATGTTTGTGAAAATCAATAAAAATTTATTCAGTAAAAAAAGTCTGTTCTAATTGCTCTTCACGTGTATAATTTGTGTATGGTACTTTACCTCATTACACTTTTATAAATATTATTTTGTGTAGAATGCGAATAAAGATATAAAATGAACAGCTGCTTATCATTGACAAATGCCATGTGATATCAAAAATCCACCTGGAACATCATAAGTGCATGCAAGATGATCAGTGATTTGATATTTCATCCACAGGATGGTAGCTCAGGATTGTAATACCACCCTCATAATGCAGTGCAGAGTCAAAGTTTAGAAACACACTCAAAAATCTCAGACTTTTTTGACATGACGATATGCATCTGAGTTACTATCAGGAAGGTAACATTTCTAGTTAATACAAATTGTTTTAAGAGCTAACACCTCAAAATTGTGTCAGGTCAGATGTAATAATTCTTAAGTGTTTATGGCATTAATGCCACTGCTTAAACAAAAGCAATTTATTTAAATTTTACAAAAACATTGTCATCACTGAAGTTTGGCATTATTCCTTGGTAAATCTGTGCACCTTTAGTAAATCTGAATGTGTAATTAATTGGAAGGAGGTATAACTATATTTGTTCAAAAGGGTAACCATTTTAACTTTTTGGACCCACTGCAGCAAGTCTCAAAATGCGGAGACTGAGTGGTGGAAAGATCGGACTTATATATGCTAAGTCCAAGATGCCATTTCTTAGGTTATTGGTATTTATTTATAAGTTCATGGTGTGTGTGTGTGTGGGGGGGTTGATCCTCCTACAAAAAGAAGTTTTAAGAAGAATATTGATTTTAGAGATTCACTGGTCTCCAATTTTTTTTGTTTTTGTTTTTGTTTTTGTTTTGCTTTTTGGCACTCGACATTTCAAGTGCCAACATTTCAGTAGTGAGTCATTCCAAAGCATCCCAATTATAGATGTATCCACACTGATTTGTATTATTATTGTATGACTATCAAAATAGA